>NC_073377.1:1723895-1787030 GCF_028641065.1 Leucoraja erinaceus
GATTTAATAGGAATCTGAGTGGTAACTTTTTCCACACAAAGGGTCGTGGGCATATGGAACATCTCTTTCGATGTCTCATTTTCACACCTTACCCTTCCTTATGTCTATGTCTCCCTCGAACCGAAACGTCAGCCATTCATAGAAACATAGAAAACAGGTGCAGGAGTAGGCCATTCAGCCCTTCGAGCCAGCACTGTCATTCAATATGATCGTGGCTGATCATCCAAAATCAGTACCCCGTTCCTGCTTTCTCCCCATATCCCTTGATTCCATTAGCCCTGAGCGCTATAACTAACTCTCTCTTGAATGCATCCAGTGAATTCACCTCCACTGCCTTCTGTGGAAGAGAATTCCACCTATCAATAGACAATAGACAATAGGTGCAGTAGTAGGCCATTCGGCCCTTTAAAACAGCACCACCATTCAATGTGATCATGGCTGATCATCCACAATCAGTACCCGATTCCTGCCTTCTCCCCATATCCCCTAACTCAGCTATCTTTAAGAGCCCTATCTAGCTCTCTCTTGAAAGTATGCAGAGAACCGGCCTCCACCACCCTCTAAGGCAGAGAATTGCACAGAAGCACAACTCTCTGGGTGAAAATGTGTTTCCTCATCTCCGTTCTAAATGGCTTACCTCTTATTCTTAAACTGTGGCCCCTGGTTCTGGACTCCCCCAACATCGAGAACATCTTTCCTGCCTCTAGTATGTCCACACCGTTAATAATCTTATATGTTTCAATAAGATATCCTCTCATCCTTCTCAACTCCAGAGTGTACAAGCCCAGCCGCTCCATTCTCTCAACATATGACAGTCCCGCCAGCCCGGGAATTAACGTTGTGAACCTACGCTGCACTCCCTCAATAGCAAGAATATCCATCCTAAAATTTGGAGACCAAAACTGCACACAATACTCCAGGTGTGGTCTCACTAGGGGCCTGTACATCTACAGAAGGATCCTCTTGGTCCTATACTCGACTCCTCTTCACCAGGCAGTTGCACAGGGTCTTGGTGAGACAACACCTTAATTATTGTGTACAGTTTTGGTCTCCTAATCTGAGGAAAGACATTCTTGCCGTAGAGGGAGTACAGAGAAGGTGCACCAGACTGATTCCTGGGATGTCAGGACTTTCATATAAAGAAAGACTGGATAGACTTGGCTTGTACTCGCTAGAATTTAGAAGATTGAGGGGGGGAGCTTATAGAAACTTACAAAATTCTTAAGGGGTTTGTTGTGAGATAAATGAAACTTTCACTACTCGTAATTAACTTAACTTTATTTAAGCTTTAAGCAACTTATTTCTTTAATACATAAACTCAGAAACGTCTGGCAAACATGGCTGATTCCGCAGGCTTTTCCCGCCTGAAATACTTCGCACATGCACACACTCCGGAAATGTCCTGCACATGCGCACTCTAGAAATGTCCTGCGCATGCGCACGCGCTAGAAGAGCTCCGCACATGCGCACATGCGCCCACTTCATTCTCCCCTCCTATTTATAAGTTGAGACGGTCAGGAAGTTTAATACATCTTGATGACCGTCGCAGCAATGGAGCCTCAGGAGATACCGGTGTTTCAATAGCTGGGGGTAGATATATTGCTTGGTCATCAACTTCACTCATATTGTTATTTAGATTTTCAATTTTAGAATTTCTTGTAGAAGTTTCCATAGAGGATGCTGGAAGTGTTGGAGGAAATTCCCGATTAGTGTTATCAAGAAGCGACGGAGCTGACAGAGGAAGTTCTCGATTAGTGTTATCAGGAAGTGACGGAGCTGATGGAGAAGATGGACATGGTGCAAGGTCACGAAGTGAGACAGTTGACTGACGTCCATCCCGATACTTGATAGTTGCATAAGAAGGGTTGACATCAGTCGGTTCAACTTCATCAACAAAAGGTTCATTCTTATTTAATCGGACATAACGACGAAGCAACACAGGCCCAGGGCTCGTCAACCATGATGGCAGAGAAGTACCACTAGAAGAACGCCGTTTGAAGTTAAAGAACCGTTCATGTGGAGTAGTATTGGTAGCAGTTGACAGTGGAGATCTGATGGAGTGTAATGCATTTGGTAGAACGCATTCCAACTGCTGATCTGCTATATCATTTGACTTTAAAGCCAGTTTCTGGAAATCCTGACCTAGAATTATATCGCTACACAAATTTTTCAAAATACCAAGACATACAGATTTATAGCTAGTTTTGTTCAGAATAAAGTCTACAATACAAGATCCTACAATTTGAGTATTGAGAGTTGTCAGAGCCATCGAGATTTCTCTATTTGAAGGAATTATAGTTAGATTTAGTCAGGACACAACTTGTTTACTTATAAAACTTTCTGAACTGCCAGAATAAAGTAGTACATTAAGTGTATGGCCATTAATGGATACAGTTGTAGCTGCATGAGACAAGCTCTGAGGAAATGCAGCTGTAATTGCACATAAAGAAGGCGTGTATATGGCAGCAGTCACACTTTTAGTAGTTGCTTTGGACTTGCATACTCTAGAATAATGTCCCTTCTTGCCACAACTATTACAAGTTGCCTCTCGAGCAGGGCATGTCTCTCTCTTATGAATATTACCCCAACAAAAGTAACACTTCCTTTTTGAATATGTATATGCTGCAACAAGGGCACATTTATCAGTAGAAATTGTTTCCTTTTGCTCCATATTAGTACGTGGGTGAAATTCATTTGTAGTAGTTGCAGCAGAATACACATTAGATGAGCCATAAGCATCTGAATTTTTCTGAGCCAAGTCTAAAGAGTAAGCTTGATTGTAAGCTGACTGTAAATCCAAGGTTTTGTGTTCTAATAGTCTCTGTCGTATTAAAGGCGATGCCAAACCATTGATAAAAGAGTCTCGAATAACTTCCTGTCGATATTGATCAGCCGTAACTGCTTTGAAGGCACAGTCTTTACTAAGTCTTTGAAGTTCTTGTAAAAATTCATCAAGTGACTCACCGGGTTTTTGTTTCCGAGTAGCAAGGAGGTGTTGAGCCAATATCACGTTGGGTGTCTTAGCGAAGAGTTTGCTTAGTACATCAATAGCAGAATCATAAGTTGTACATTCCTCTATGTGATCATATACATCAGAAGAGACAAAGCTTGTTAATGTCTTGAGTCTGTCTGGTGCATCATTGCCACACTCATCAAAGAAGTTATTTAGTATACGAAGCCAGTGCTTCCAATTCTTTGCAGCAGCAGGTGAGTTGGGATCCAGAGAGAGGGGGAAGAAAGGAGAGAGAGAGGATGGGAGAAAAAGGGGGGAAGAGAGAGGGAGGGAGAGAGAGAGAGAGAGAGGGAAGGGGAGAGAGAGAGGGAGAGAGAGAGAGAGAGAGAGGGGAGGGGGAGAGAGAGGGGGGACGGAGAGAGAGAGAGAGAGCGGAAGAGAGGGGGAGAGAGATGGATGAGAGTGAGGTGGGAGGGAGAAAGAGAGAGGGGATAGAAAGAGAGGTGGAGAGAGAGAGAGGAGAGAGAGGGGGAGAGAGAGAGGGGAGGGAGAGGGGGATAGAGAGGCAGGGCTGCCAACTCCCATGCATTGAGCGTGAGAATCACGCATTTCACCAAATTCTCACGCTGATCACAAATTTCTCTCGCTCTGTTGTGAGAAATTCTGTGATCAACGAAAATTTCAAAACTCATATCAACTGCATGGGCCGCGGGTGTTGGAAGCAGAAGCAGCGGCGGGGACAGATGCGGACGGGGAGCGGGGCTGGCGAGTGTTTGCCGGGCTGGCGAGTCGCTCACTGCAGCTCCGGCCATGGAGCAGCCTCAGTGCAAGAGTCCCGGGCCGTCGGAGGCGTCGAAGCGTTGCGCCGCTGCCGTGAGAGTCTCTGTGCCGAATTCGCCCAGGTGACCGGCATGGATCAGGCTGCAGCTCGGTGCATCCTGGAGGACAACCAGTGGCTGCTGGAAGTAAGTACCAAGCACTGGGTAGAAACGGTGGAAGATAGTGGACTTCAAATGGGAGTGGTTGGAGAAAGCATCCTGCTTGCCTGCTAGATTTTCACTTACTGTAAATGTAGGAAAAATGTTCCCGATGTTGGGGGCGCTCAGAACCATGGGTCACAGTTTAAGAATAAAGAGGGGGGGCAGTTAGGACTGAGATGAGAACAAACTTTCTTCACGCAGAGAGTTGTGAATCTGTGGAATTCTCTACCACAGAACGCAATGCATGCCAATTCACTGGATGTTTTCAAGAGAGAGATACATTTAATTCTTGGGGCTAACAACATCAAGGGATATGGGGAAAAAACAGGAAAGAGGTACTGATTTTAGATGAATAGCCATAATCATATTGAATGGCAGTGCTGGCTCGAAGGGCCGATGGCCTATTCCTGCATCTATTTTCTATGTTTCTATGCTTGAGTATATGGCAATAAAACTCGACCACTTGATTTTGAAGCATTCGTGCATGGTGGAGGTATAATGTAGTCATAGAGTGAAACAGTGTGAAAACAGGCCCTTCAGCGCAACTTGCCCACACCCGCCAACATGTCCCAGCTACGCCACCTGCTTATGATCCATACCTCCAAACCTGTCCTATCCATGTATCAGTCTAACTTTATCTTAAATGTTGGGATGATCCCTGACTCAACTACCTCCTCTGGCAGCTTGTTCCATATACCCATCACCCTTTGTGTGGATAAAGTTACCCCTTAAAAAGTTACCTCTCATAAATACTTCATACATAAACATTGAAATCATACTTCTACAGTGCACTAAAACATGATTTTAATACATCAAATTTCAAAAGGTTCCTACCCTGGGAGGGGGGACACCCTTCTTCCACACCCTCTCCCCACTCGGTTGTTCCACTCCCTCACCGGGTACCCCCAAGGCCAGTGATCAGTGATCGCACAGCCTCCCCCCTTTCAAAAACGCTCCAATCCAATTTAAAGCATATATATTGCATTCAAGTGTAAGTTAAAATACTCGCTACAGTATGCACCATATTGCACAATTTCAAGCTGAAAAATGCAAATGTTCCGTACCAATGGGGGAAAGGGACGTAGGTTCAGAAGCAGCTTCTTCCCTTCAGCCACCAGGCTACTAAACGCTGCAACCTCCAAATAAGCACTGAACTCCATAGCTTTTCTGTCTTTGCAATATAATTGTTTGTTTGCTTGTTTTATATATACGGTATATATAATTAATTGTTCACTACAGTGTATATAGACTCAGAGTGATACAGTGTGGAAACAGGCCCTTCGGCCCAACTCACCCACACAAGCCAACAATGTCCCAGCTACACTAGTCGCACTAGTCGCTGCTTCGTCCATATCCCTCCAAACCTGTCCTACCCATGTACCTGTCTAACTGTTTCTTAAATTATAGGATAGTCCCAGCCTTAACTACCTCCTCTGATAGTTTGTTCCATACACCCACCACCCTTCATTTACATTGAAGATAGACACAAAATGCTGGAGTAACTCAGCGAGTCAGGCAGCTTCTGTGGAGAAAAGGAATAGGCGATGCAGCCTCACCAATTAGGTAGGAGCACTAATGACTAGCCTTACCAGCGATGACCAGAACCCTGTAAAAACGAATAAATAAATATATAAAATGACACACTTTCATTGAATTGATTACCATTAATTAGATCATTCCTGAGCCGTTAAGAATGTTTAGTTTTAGTTTAGTTTAGTTTAGAGATTCATCGCCGAAACAGACCCTTCGGCCCACCGAGTCCACGCTGACCAGCGATCTCCGCACACTAACACTATCCTACACACCCTAGGGACAATCTTTTTACATTTTTAACCCAGCCAATTAACCTACAAACCTGTAGGTCTTTGGAGTGTGGGAGGAAACCGAAGGTCCCGGAGAAAACCCACGAAGGTCACGGGGAGAACGTACAAACTCCATACAGGCAGATCTCCATAGTCGGGATCGAACCCGGGTCCCTGGCGCTGCAAGGCAGCAGCTTTACCGCTGAGCCACCCCTTAATATAAATAAAACAAACCACCCTCATTGAACTAATTACCGTTAATTAGATTATTCCTGAGCCTTTAAGAATGCTCCTAAAATTAACAAGGCAATTTTTATTAGTTGTGAGAGAATTAAAGGCAATTTTAAAGGTTTTTGAATATTAATAGTAAGATTAAACGAGAACTTACCAGTTTGAAGTTTGATCGTTATTTTATGAGGAGTAACGTTGAGGGATTACGTGAAGAACCCCGCAAGGATGCATGCGTGTCATTCTTCAAAGCAGTGGTGTGAAATCACAGATAACTGTAATGACTAAACATAGTAAGATTAGAGAAGAGATACCAGTTGAGTATATGATCAAGGGTGGGAGCGGAGGGCACGTATTCCCTCAATGTTACTCCTCATAAAATAACGATCAAACTTCAAACTGGTAAGTTCTCGTTTAATCTTACTATTTTACTTCGGAGTCACGTGAGTGACTATGTGAAGATTTTAAAGCTCTGTGATTTCATGCCGTGGAAGCGAGTCCATGCATCACATCTGCCTTGATTATGGGGAGAATAGTGTTAACATCATTAGACATCAATACGATATTGAAAACCCAACGATAAATATATTAACAACAAATTATAGCCCCTATTTATGGGGTAAATTAGATTACAGAACTTAAAATTTTTTCTGCAAATGTTCCAGGTTCAATGACTGGTTTGTTATAAAATCGTTGGAAAGTTTTCTCCGTTGACCATCCTGCTGTCTTGAGGATTTGGTCCATAGGATCATCCAACTTCATAGCTGCCGATGTAGCTGCAGCCCTGGTGGAGTGAGATTTAAAAATGCTAGTGTCTACTCCAGCCTTTATTAGGACCTGGTTTAGCCATCTAGAGATGGTCTGGACTGTCACTGTTTTGAGTGGCTTTTAGTAGCTTATTCAAAGTGACAATTCTTTCCCTCTGATGATCTTACTATACTCCATATATAATAGTAAGTGTGTTACAATACAGAGACGATCATCTGTCGGGTAGGCCCTGAATTCTGTTTATAGGCCTGCTAACCCCTGTCTGTTTAGTTTGACTAATTCATTGATGTGAAAAGTTAAATTTCCAGATGAAATAGTCATGTTGTCCAGTCTTAGTTTCTGTAGTGACTGGACCCTTTGTGCCGTGACCAAGGCCATCAGCATGACTGTTTTCATAGTCAGTTTCTGTAGGGACAGAGCTGTAGCTGGAGACCAGTTTCTTAACATGGTCAGTACAATGCTCACATCCCATACTTGCGAGTACCTGGTTCTTGGGGGATTGACATTAAAATGCCCCTCAGTAGTTTGGTTACCAGGGTGTGTCCCAACAGAATGCCGCTCTGTTCCTTGCCACAGGTATGTTGACAGAGCACTTCTGGCGCAGTTGATGGCACTATGACTGAGCCTCTCATCGTAATGGAGGCTTGCCAGGAATTCCAGAACAGACGGGATGTTCATTGATCTGTGGGTTTATTGTTGTGACAGTACTTCCCATTTCTTGATGACACCAAGTACTGTTTTTTGGTGGACTGCCTGTGGGCCGCTGAAATAATATCCACTGTTCGGTCCGTCAGTCCCAGGTGTAGTAGAGGTGCTTTCAAACTCTACAAATTAATAGGTTTATATAATTATGACATGGGTAACTTCCCCTTGTTGCGGGATGAACCAGTAAATTAGGTCTATGATGGATGGTGATGCATGGTTCTAATACCATGTCGAGTATCACCGGGACCCATGGTTGAGTAGGCCAATCGGGTACTATCAAAATACCAGACGCGGAGTCTTGCTGTATATTCCTAAATACCCGACTGATGAGGCAGAAAGGAGGGAATGCATAAGTAAACAATCCCCCAATGCGGCGAAAATGCATCCGTTGCCACTGCCCCAGGTTCTGGTTCCCATGAACATAATTCGATAGCTGGTGTGAGCCTGGATGCGAATAGGTCGATATCTGGTGTTCCATATCGTGCTGTAATTTCAGCAAATACATTTTTATCCAACATCCATTCAGTGTTTTCACTGAATTTGCGTGACCTGTTGTCTGCCACTAAATTTAGTTTACCTGGTAAGTAGGTAGCTGATATCCAAATATCTCTCTCTGGATACACTATTGCCAAATTGTGTTGGCCAGATTGTCACATAATGTCAATTTGTTTCCACCCATATGGTTGATATATGCTACCATGGTGGTGTTGTCAATTTGTAGTCTAACATGCTGGTGATATAACCCTGAACAATATGACTTAAGACCATGGAATGCACTTAACATTCCCAGGTAGTTTATGCCCAGTGTTTGTAATAATGATGCCTCCTGTGCATTCCATCTCCCCCACAGCTGGAGATAGAATTGGTAGCACCCCAACCAAGTGCACTGGCATCAGTTTGTAGTTCCATAGACGGGTAGCTGATAATGTTTCGATTGGAACAATGCCTAATGTTATCTTTCCACCATTTTAGTTCCATTATGGCCTATGTTGGTAGCTTCATTGGTCTGTCAAAATGACCACCATAATTTTTGAGTGCTCGTATTTTAGCCCTCTGTAATTTTTGATAATGTAAAGGTCCGATTTGTGTGGCTGGAAACGCAGCCACTATAATGCCAATATTCTTGCTACCAGGCTGATGGATGGTTTTGTGATGTCAATGATTTTGCTGCAAGCCTCCATGAAGGCTGTAACCTTTTCTTTCGGCAAAGTCACTGACATGTGAACTGAGTTAAGGGTGAACCCCAGGTGATCCATTGTGTTAAATAACATCTGTGGTCACCTCTAATGGGTACTGTATAGTAAGCATCTTTTAATACGATGCTTGCCATGTAGTAACCTAGGAAATCAATTGCTTAGCAGTAACAAAGGTTTCCATCTAGTAATGAGTATAAAGTACGAAAGTATTCAAATTAGTCAAATCTATGATGATGCGGCAACCACCATCTTGTTTATGATAAAGATTTTGGACTCGAATTCCTGTGATTCGTGTTGGATATCCTCCATGACTCATTTTTATATGGCCACTGTAGTTCAGCATGCGCTTTTGATTTTTCTTTGCCTGTAAACACGAACATTCGGTTCGGTACATGCTGAACTGGAGGGTTATGTTTCTGTATAAATTCTATGGTATAACCCTATACTTCTGAAAATATAAGTGTCGGTAGTTAATTTATTCCATGCATCCAGATAGAATTGTAATCTCCCACCAACCTCGTAAGGAACCAGACCCACCTACCTCCATGGTTACTATTGGTAGGTTTGTTACTTTTTCGGCATCCTCCGTGGACGTTGAGGCGCCGGTGTCTGGATCTGTAGTTGGGTTGGTGTTGAGGGTTAGCGCATTCCCCAGGAAGGCCGGTCTTGGCCATGGCCTAAAAAGACCGATGTTGAGTGTTCCTGGCCTTCGAGCTTTCACCAGTTTGTCTTGGCCGACTGGGGTGCTGTTTCTGGCCGAAGTAGTTTTTAGACGTTGCTTTAATGAGCCCCAGGGTTTTACCCTCTTCGTCAAGTTCTTTTACCTGTTTTGATAAGTTGCCTCCAAATAGTAATATTGGTGGTTTGGAGGTTCCAGGTTTGCATAGGCCTGCAAATTAGGGTCTAAAGCCGGTTGGATGGCACTTCTTCCTAATGCTGTTTACTCGTATTGGTAGTTGCAAAATAAAGCCAGTGCATCCTGGTGATCTTGTGTCATGTCTTTTTCGTTTATTGTGCGGGCGAAAACCGTAATTCCCGCTGTTAGGACTTTCAGAACTTTCTGTAGTTTCAAGTCCCTGGCTCTGATTGAGGCTCCGACATGTTTTCAAATACACTGGTTGACACTGGGAACATTCAGTGTTTTGCAGTTCCCTGGTGGTAAGTGTCTTGCTGTGGTGTCCAATAATGCCTGTCCTTATAGCTGGTTGAATGACAAGTAGTCGATACTTGCAGCTATTTTAGGTTCCAGGTTTTGGCCAGTTTGGTCGGGTTGAATAAACTGGGACACCATATCCAATAGGTTTTCTTGCACCCCATGTGCACTAGGGGTATGTTCTGCACCCCTCTTCAGGGTCAGCCCAGAATTGACCCCCTGTACTCCCCTCTGATGAGGGAGAAACACTGTGCAGCCCTACAAGAGGTACTGCTGTAGGACTTACTAGCTGCCCACTGTGACTAGTCTCCATCTCCCGGAGCCTGTCACTTTGGAGTACTTGCTCCAACAGCCGCTGCAACTGGCTCCAATGCTCTCGGGCACTGGCCACTCGCAGCTGCTCCAGTTCCTGCAGTCGCTCCAACCGGCTCCAATGCTCACAGGCACTGGCCGTCGCGGCTGCTCCTGAAGTCGCTCCTGCTCCGGTTCCTGCAGCCGCTCCTGAAGTCGCTCCTGCAGCCGCTCCAACCGGCTCCAATGCTCACGGGCACTGGCCGTCGTGGCTGCTTTTGTTCCCCGCTCCCAGCTGCTCCAACCGGCCCCAATGCTCACGGGCACTGGCCGCTCGCGGCTGCTTCTGAAGCCGCTCCAACCGGCTCCAATGCTCACGGGCACTGGCCGCTCGCGGCTGTTCAAAGTCGGACTCATCGGAGTCAACGACTCTGTTAGTTTTTTGCTTCACTCTACCGCCCGGCCGTGGCCGGTGCGGGAGCGAAGTCAGGCACAGCTGTTCCCATTTCGGGAGATTGGCGTGCCATTGGCTGCTGCTGCCGGCTGCCCGCAACTCTGCGGTTCTCCCACGCCAGCTTTTTCGCGGCCTTCGTGGACCTGGTCCATGTCTCCACCTGTAAGGTAAATGGAAGGAATGCAGAGTCTCCTTACCTGCTGTTCCCGGCTTTCAATTCTGCCGCTAAGGGGAACATTGTTCCCCCTGCTGTGACTCGTTGCAATGCGTGTAGCGATATGACACGCATGCGTCCTGGCGGGGTTCTTCACGTAGTTACAGAGAAAGGTTGAACAAGTTAGGGCTTTATTCTTTGGAGCGCAGAAGGTTAAGAGGTCTTTTTGATAGAGGTCTTTAAAATGATGAGAGGGATAGACAGAGTTGACGTGGACAAGCTTTTCCCACTGAGAGTAGGGAAGATTCAAACAAGGGAACATGACTTGAGAATTAAGGGACAGAAGTTTAGGGGTAACATGAGGGGGAACTTCTTTACTCAGAGAGTGGTGGCTGTGTGGAATGAGCTTCCAGTGAAGGTGGTGGAGGCAGGTTTGTTTTTATCATTTAGAAATGAATTGGATAGTTATATGGACGGGAAAGGTATGGAAGGTTATGGTCTGAGCACAGGTATATGGGACTAGGGGAGATTATGTGTTCGGCACGGACTAGAAGGGTCGAGATGGCCTGTTTCCGTGCTGTAATTGTTATATGGTTATATGGTTATATGGTAGTCACTCACGTGACTCCGAAGTAAAATTGACTTTAAAGCTGATTGGTACACACAATCAAATGTAATAAATGGGATTGTATCATTTTATAAAGCTACTTTCAATTATTTGATGCTGGGTCACCCCGGGATTGTAGCCGAGACGCCGAATGTATATTCATTATGATAACTCATTTCCACCTACACTAATAGAGCTGAACCCAGTTAATACTTTCAAATATATATCAAAGAACTCTGCCCTTTGGTTCAATTTGAAGTTTATTGAAATTCAAATGAGCTTGAGCAGAAATCTGAGGAAGGCGTTTAATTCAAAAGAATTAGATAACTTGCAGACAGATTTCTGACTGATCAATGGTGGGATCGAGAACAAGAGGATATAGGTTTAAAGTGAGGGGGGGGAAATATTTAACTGGAACCCGAGGGGTAGGTTTTTTACACAAAGGTGTATGGAACGAGCAGCCATGCTGGCTCGAAGGGCGGAATGCCTACTCCTGTACCTATTTTCTATGTTTCTATGTTTCTAAGAGTTTGAATATGGGTCTCAATCCAAATCGTCGCCAATCCATGTTCGCCAGTGATCTGGAAGCGGCGGTCCCCGGTAAGGAGGTGGCCGATTTGGGAGCTCCAGGCCGCGGGGTGTGCTTGACCTGTCCCGACGTCGGCGTTCCGACCATCCCGACCAGAGGGCTTGAACATCGGGCCGTCTGTAGCGGCGACTACGGGGGGTCAGGGGTCAGACCACGGGTGAACAAGGGAGGAGGAGGAAGAGGAGGAAGAGGAGGACTGTCTGAACTGTTTTGCCTTCCACCACAGTGGAGAATGCTGTGGTGGATGTCTGTGTTGAATTATCTTGTGTATTGTGTCCTTTTTTAATTGTAATGCTGCATGGTAAATTACATTTCACTGCACCTTATGGTGAATGTGACAAATGCACTTGAACCTTTGAACCTTTCCTGACACGCTGAGCTACTCCAGCACTTTGTGTCTTTTTGCATATTAACCAGCACCTGCAGTTCTTCATTTCCACAATATGGGCAGCTACATGGATAAGAAAGGTTCAGGAACAAATACAGGAAGATGGGACTAGCTTAGATGAGACCCTTCTTCAGACTGAGAGTTATGGGGAGATGGGAAACTAGGCATATGAAAAGGTACAGAAAAAAATCAGTGGCTGCACTGATGGTCAAGGAGCACACAATGGTCCATTGTTGGCAGTGGAGGAGCCAATAACCAAAGGGATAAGAGCAGTGAAATTAGCAAGAGGGGGGGGGGGGGGGGGGGGGGGGGGGGGGGGGGGGGGGGGGGGGGGAGAGTCATCTGCCTCTTTAAAATTGTAACTTGTAATCATCTTCTTACAAAGACTATGCACATTCATTCTCCTGTTTTATGTTTCTGTTTGAGGGGATTTTGTTCAAATAATAATTGTATGAAGTGTTGGTACTAGTTAAATAACATAAGATATAGTTCAAATTATTAAAATTGTGTTTTCAGGCATGAGTGTCTGCTGTTTGTAATTCCTTCATTGCATTGCTCATTTTCATTTTTTTGGGGTTTATTTTCATTTAGGCTATGAATGTATGCGTGGAACGCTTCTGACAAATATCATTTATGCAAATAGATTATGCGGCACAGTGATGCAGCGGAAGAGTTGCTGCCGTACAGCATCAGTGACCTGGGCTCGATCCTGACTACAGGTGCCGTCTGTACCGAGTTTGTATGTTCTCCCTGTGACCACGTGCTTTTTCTCTGGGTGCTCCGGTTTCCTCCCATCCTTCCAAAGACATACAGGATTTAGGTTGATTGACTTCTGTAAATTGTAAATTGTCCCCGGTGTGTAGGATAGTGTTCATGTACGGGGTGATCGCTGGTCATCATGGACTAGGTGGGCCGTAGGACCTGTTTCCACACTGTATCTCTAAAGTCTAAAGTCTAATGAGTCATTTAAATATTCATGGACAACAAATGTGAACATTGGCCCACCCAATCCCTCTCCTCTCATTCCTCAAATTATTTTTTAAATTTTAGAGATTGGCGAGGAAACAGGCCCTTCGGCCCACCGAGTCCATGACGGCCACCTGTACACTAGTTCTATGTTATCCCACATTAGCATCCTACACACTAGGGGTCATTTAGAGAAGCCATTTAACCTCCTTTTAAAAGGAGGTGAGGAGGAACTTCATTAGTCAGAGGGATGCTGGAAAAATCAAAGGTAGACAAAAATGCTGGAGAAACTCAGTGGATGAGGCAGCATCTATTGAGCGAAGGAATAGGTAACATTTCGGGTCGAGATCCTACTTCAGACTTGTCCAGTCTGGTTCATTGTTTCAAAGCAAATCAAGCCAGTTTATTGTTACAGGTTCTCCTGCCACCCTTTGTGTAAAAACGTTGCACCTCGGGTTCCTATTAAATCTTTAATCTTTCCTCCCTCACCTTAAACCCATGTAGATAGATAGATAGATATAGATATGCCATTTATTGTCACTATACATGTACAGTGAAACTGAAAGCTGCTCGTACTCAGTGCATACATACAATTTAGCACAAAAAACAAGAAACAGAAAAAACAAAAAACAGAAGGGGATGGGGGGGGGGGGGGGGGGGGGGAATAGGTGCACAAATTCTGCGGCGCTACATACATATATACATATATACAGATGGAAGTCCGTGTTGGGCGGTGTAGTCAGTGCATGTGTGAATTTGAATTTATAGTAGTTATAATTCTCGGAAAGCAACTATTCCTGAGTCTGTTTGTCCTGGATTTGATGCACCTATAGCGCCTTCCAGAGGGCAGCAGGTCGAACAGTCCAAACGCAGGATGGGAGCTGTCTTTGATGATCTTCTTTGCCCTGCTAAGGCAGCGGGAGGTGTAGAACTGGTCCACTGGTTCTCTAAATGGCTTCTCTAAATGTCCACTGGTTCTTGATTCCCCTACTCTGGGTAAAAGACTTTTAGCGTTTATAAGGATTGCATCCCTATCCCTCTCATGATCGTGTACACCTATCTACTCCTCTCATGATCTTATACACGCAAGTGCAAGTTTACGTAAGTTGCATATTGCGTAAGAGGTGGGGAGTATCTCTACTTGGAGTCACCCAGTTAACGACACAGAACCAGACCCTCCGGCCTACCTTGTCCATGCTGACCAAGATGCCGCATGGAGGCTCGTGCCATTTGCCCAAGCCTGTTCCATATCTTTATCATCATTGTTCGTGGGACTTTACTGTGTACAATTTGGCTGCTGTGTTTCATAGAATCATAGATTCATAGTCATACAGTGTGGAAATAGGCCCTTCAGCCCAACTTGCCCACGCCGACCATCATGTCCATTCTACACTAGTCCTACACTCGCAATGGGCTAAGTGTTCAGCTGGCGATCGGAAGGTAGCCAGTTCGAATCCCGCTTGGAGTGCATACTGTCATTGTGTCCTTGGGCAAGACACTTCACCCACCTTTGCCTGCGTGTGTCTGTATGTGAATGTGTGTGAGTGACTGGTGGTGGTCGGAGGGGCCGTAGGCGCAGATTAGCAGCCATGCTTCCGTCAGTCTGCCCCAGGGCAGCTGTGGCTGAGGAGTGAATGAATAATGCGATGTAAAGCGCCTTGAGCATCTAGAAAGGCGCTATATAAATCCCATCCATTATTACCTGCCTGCATTTGGCCCATATCACTCTAAACCTGTTCTATCCATGTGCCTGTTTAAATGTTTCTTAAACAATTCCCTAGAAAGCTACAGGCTATATGTGAAACGTGGCCGGTTGGATTTAAATTGCTCTTGGGAGGCTACTAGGGAACAATAAAACACTAACAAAATACTCCCACTTCCCACTCCAGGCGGCACAGCGGCTAAGTGGTAGTGTTGCTGTCTTACAGCTCCGGAGACCCGGTTTCGATCCTGACTACGGGTGCTGTCTGTATGGAGTTTGTACTTTCTCACCGTGACCTTCGTGGGTTTTCTCCAGCAGCTCCGGTTTCCACCCACACTCCAAAGATGTACAGGGTTCTCGGCTAATTGCCTTGGTATAATTGTAAATTGTCCCTCGTGTGTGTAGCATAGTGTTGGTGTGCGGGGATCGCTGGTTGGCACGGACTCAGTGGGCTGAAGGGCCTGTTTCCACACTGTATCTCTAATCTTTAAACTCTAATCTAAAGTCTAAACTCTGCTACCTGGTTATCACTTGCACTTTATACATATGGCACATTTATATATATATTGTAATTTATACAATCTATTTGGTTATCACGTACTTTATACATGTACATATATATACAGTATCTACTATATATATATATATATATTTTTTTTACAAATATATATTCTCATTTATACATGGTACTTGGTTATTGTGGAGACGAAAGGCAGAGTGATGCAGCAAATTAAGGGCCTGCCCCACTTGGTGATTTTTTCGGTGACTGCCGGCTTCATATCAATAAATGTGAGGTTATCCATTTTGGTGGCAAAAACAGGAAAGCAGACTATTATCTAAATGGTGGCCGACTAGGAAAAAGGGAGATGCAGCGAGACCTGGGTGTCATGGTACACCAGTCATTGAAAGTAGGCATGCAGGTGCAGCAGGCAGTGAAGAAAGCGAATGGTATGTTAGCTTTCATTGCAAAAGGATTTGAGTATAGGAGCAGGGAGGTTCTACTGCAGTTGTACAGGGTCTTGGTGAGACCACACCTGGAGTATTGCATACAGTTTTGGTCTCCAAATCTGAGGAAGGACATTATTGCCATAGAGGGAGTGCAGAGACGGTTCACCAGACTGATTCCTGGGATGTCAGGGCTGTCTTATGAAGAAAGACTGGATAGACTTGGTTTATACTCTCTAGAATTTAGGAGATTGAGAGGGGATCTTGTAATTGTAATTGTAAATCTTTATTGTCATTTCCTGAGTATTCGCATACCCAGAGGAAACAAAAAAACGTTGCTCAACCAGTGTCCATTCAGTTTGCATTAAAAAATAAATAGGAATTAAAATTAAAAAATACATGTCATGAACAAATTTAACACTCTACTAAACATTCAACAGCCGTTCCGACCGGCAGCGGCACAACAGTGGCTCTGCTGCAGTGTGGGGGTTTGTGCGCGATACTTGGCAGGGGGCAAAGTCCATTTAACAGTCTTATAGCCTGTGGGAAGAAGCTGAGGAGCATCCTGCTGGTTTTGCAGCTAATGCTCCTGTACCTCTTCCCAGATGGGAGGATGGAGAAAATGTCATGCGATGGGTGGTAAGGGTCTTTGATGATGGAGATGGCTCTGTTGATACATCTCTTCTTGTATATGTCCAGCAGGAAGGGGAGTGGAGCACCAATAATCCTGCTTGCGGTCTTCACTATCCTGTCCAGTTGGTGCCGTTCGTACGCCTTGCAGCTCCCGAACCAGGAAGTGATGCCGTATGTCAGTGTGCTCTCGACAGTCCCCCTATAAAAAGTCCGTAGGTGTGTGGTGGGGAGGCCTGCTTTACATAGTCTTCGGAGAGGGTGAAGTCGCTGCTGGGCTCTCTTGACCAGAGCTGTGGTGTTGGCCGTGGACGTCAGGTCATCAGACAGATGTAGTCCTAAGAACTTCATGCTGCTGACCCTTTCCACATCAGCTCCGTCGATGTGCAGAGGTGCATGGTGTTGTTTCCCCGCCCTCCTGAAGTCAACCACCATCTCCTTAGTTTTTCCCACGTTAAGAATGAGGTTGTGGGATTTGCACCAACCTGTGAGCAGCTCCACCTCCATCCTGTACGCCGATTCATCATTGTCACTGATGAGACCCACTACTGTTGTGTCATCAGCGAACTTGTTGATGAAGTTGTTATTGAGTCTGGCAGTACAGTCGTGTGTCAGCAGACTAAACAGAAGGGGGCTTAGGACACAGCCTTGGGGTGAGCCAGTGCTCACGGCTATGGTTTTTGATGTCCTACTGCCCACCCTGACTGTCTGCTGCCGTTGCGACAGAAAGTTCAGGACCCAGCTACATGTGCCAGCATCAACCCCCAACAGCTCCAACTTCTCCACCAGCTGCTGCGGAATGATTGTATTGAAAGCAGAGCTGAAGTCTATGAAGAGGATCCTGGCATAGGTATTTTTCCGATCGAGATGTGACAATACGAGGTTCAGTGTTGTTGAGACTGCGTCCTCTGTGGATCGGTTGGCTCTGTAGGCGAACTGCAGTGGGTCTAGGTCGGCAGGTAGACTATTTTTGATGTGCTGCATAACTAGTCGCTCAAAACACTTCATTACAATGGGTGTTAGGGCCACTGGTCGAAAGTCATTATGGCAGGCTGAGTTTGGTTTCTTCGGGACAGGGACGATGGTGGCACTCTTAAGACAGTTCGGCACTACTGCCTGGCTGAGTGAGATGTTAAAAATCTTATAGAAACTTACAAAATTCTTAAGGGGTTGGGCAGGCTAGATGCAGGAAGATTGTTCCCGATGTTAAGGAAGTCCAGGACAAGGGGTCACAGCTTAAGGATAAGGGGGAAATCCTTTAAAACCGAGATGAGAAGAACTTTTTTCACACAGAGAGTGGTGAATCTCTGGAACTCTCTGCCACAGAGGGTAGTTGAGGCCAGTTCATTGGCTATATTTAAGAGGGAGTTAGATGTGGCCCTTGTGGCTAAGGGGATCAGGGGGTATGGAGAGAAGGCAGGTACGTGATACTAGGTTGGATGATCAGCCATGATCATATTGAATGGCGGTGCAGGCTCGAAGGGCCGAATGGCCTACTCCTGCACCTAATTTCTATGTTTCTATGTTTCTATGGTATGGAGAGAAGGCAGGTACGGGATACTGAGTTGGATGATCAGCCATGATCATATTGAATGGCGGTGCGGGCTCGAAGGGCCGAATGGCCTACTCCTGCACCTAATTTCTATGTTTCTATGTTTCTAATGTCGCCAAAATATTTTAAATATTTCAAAATCCAGCCATGACGAAAAATTGTTGAAACACTTGAAAAAACAACGCGTGTGAATACGTCATCACGCCATGTCACCGCCGCGTCATACGTCATCACACCGCGTCACGCCGCTAATTTTCCGTTGACATGATACGTCAGTCAATGATGCCGGCTGTCACCAAAAAAGTCGCCAAGTGGAACAGGCCCTTAAGTCATAGCTTCATAGAGAGTCATAGAATGATAGAGCATGGAAACAAGTCCTTCGGCCCAACCTGCTCACACTGGCCAACAATGTCCCGGCTACACTAGTCCACCCAGCCTGTGCTTGGACCATATCCCTGTAAACCTGTCCTATTCTTGCACCTGTCTAAATGTTTCTTAAACATTGGGATAGTCCCAGCCTCAGCCACCTCCTCTTGTTTCCTTGTGTGCGAAGAAGTTAAAAAGGTTACAGAGTAGTTCGACAGTATAAATAGCGATGGCAGCTCCCAGAGATCTACATCAAACACATTCTCGTATAGAACGTTGCTTGACCCAGTTCTATTGACATAAATCTCTCCTTGCCGCTCCCACGATAGCCAGGCTAATAGATGTGTGATCTCCAGAAGCAGAAACTTCAGTGGGTTTGTGAAGGGTATCACATGTTAATGTTTGAGAGCTGAATGGAAGGTTTTGTCAGGATGAGTCACGTTTAACAGAACACCCTCAGTCTCCAGGCACTTCATCTGTCAAAGTCTTGACGGGACACATTTGCTGCCTGAAAAACGTGAACATAAAGGCTCCATTCAGCGAAGGAGGCCGCCTTTGTTTTTCACGAAATTGGCGCAAGTCCGCTTTTGATCCTTCAGACACTGACCCCCTCTCTGCCTACACCTCCCACCGGCCCTCTCTGCCTGAGGCAACAGAATGGACGGACAGACGAACAAAGCCCCACTTTGTGTGCACCAGTCAGGCTCAATGCAAAGAGGTGTAAAGTCAACAGTTTTGAACTGAGGACGGTTTTAAATGGACGCGCAATGCTAATGGAAATGTTTCCACTTCAAAAGCTCTAGAGGCCAATACAGAAATAATTTGCAATTTGGCTCTGTGTTCCCTGAGGACATAAGCAATGCAGCAAAAATAACATCTAAATTACTTGATGTCGATGGCATTAAAGAAGAAAATTTAACACCAGCCTCCATTTGTTTTCTTTTTACTTTCGATTGGGCTGGTATTTCATGTCTATACATCGGACCTGAAAGTTTCGTTTTTAGTGCAGTTTGGAGATACGGTGGTGCAGCAGTGGAGTTGCTGCTTTACAGCGCCAGAGATCCGGGTTCGATCCTGACTACTGGTGGTGTCTGTATGGAGCTTGCCTGTTCTCCCCGTCACCTGCGTGGGTTTTCTCCGGGTGCTCTGGTTTCCTCCCACACTCCAAATACGCATCGGTTTGTAGATTAATTGGGTCCGGTAAACTATAAATTGTCCGTGGTGTGTAGGAGAGTGCTAGTGTACAGGGTGGTTGATGGGCAGTGCCGACTCCATGGGCTGAAGGGCCTGTTTCCACTCCATACCTCTAAACTAGGCATGGAAACTGACCCCTTGGCCCACTGAATCCGTGCCGGCCATCGATCACCCACTCGCACTAGTTCTATGTTATTCCACTTTCGCATCCACTGTGGGTGGACACTGGAGGCAATTTGCAGACAATCAACCTGCAAACCAGCGCGTTGTTGGGATGCGCACAGAGAGGGAACTCACGTGGGCACGGGGAGATTGGTGCAACCTCCACACAGACGGTTCCTGAGGTCAGGATTGAACCGGGGTCTCTGGTACTGTGAGCCAGTGGCTCTGGCAGCGTGCTGCTCCAGAGATACACCTCCTTATTGCTAACACCCTTTAGTTTTGTTTAGAGGTACAGTGCGGAAACAGGCTATTCGGCCCACCGAGTCCGCGCTGACCAGCAATCCCCGCACATTAACACTATCCTACACACACTGGCGACAATTCACATTTCACCAGGCCAAATAACCTTCAAGCCTGTGCGTCTTTGGAGTGTGGGAGCAAGGCGAGTGTGGGAGGAAGTGTGGGATGTAGGTCACGGAGAGAACGTGCAAACTCCGTACAGACAGCCTTCGTAGTCAGGATTGAACCCGGGTCTCTGGCGCAGTAAGGCGGTAACTTTATGCTGCACCACCATGCCACCCTCAAATTCAGGCAGCTTTCTGGTAAACCTCTCCTGCACCCTCTCCAAAGCCGCCACGTCCTTCCTGTATTGCACGCAATAATCTATACGCAGACACAGGTCTATAGAGCTGCTTCATCACTTCCTGATTCTTATATTCTATGCCCCGATCAATGAAGATGAGCACAGCTGACATCTTTCATACCACTATATCTACTTGTGGTGTCACTTGCAGGAAACTATGGACATGGACCCCAAGATCCTTCTCTACATCGATGCAGTTAAGGATGTTCCCATTAATCATATCGCTGAAGAAGGGTCCTGTCCCGAAACGTCACCTATCCATGTTCTCCAGAGATGCTGCCTGACCCTTTAATTACTCCAGCACTTTAGAGTCATAGTCATAGAGTTATACAGTGTGGAAACAGGACCTTCACCCATCTTGCCCACACTGACCAACGTGTCCCATCTACACTAGTCCCACCAGCCTGCGTTTGGCCCATATCCATCCTAATCTTTCCTATCCATGTAACCGTCCAAATGTGTTTTTAAATGTAGTGATAGTACCTGCGACACTTTGAGTCTTCTTTTTGTAAACCAGCATCTGCAGTTCCTTCATTCTACCATCTATCTTTTCCGTAGATTCGACTTCCCAAAGTGTGGCACCTCACACTTGCTCAGATTAAACTCCATGTCAAAGCATTATACAGCATGGAAACACGCCCTTCAGCCGGTGCGGTGCGGCGCAGTGCGGAGCGGCCGTCGATGATGGAGTCGACCGACGGACAAGCACGGACTCGTGGAAGTGACGACTCCGCTGGTGAGGGAAGGAACAAAGGAGGACCCGGCGTGGGGGAGGGGAATGAACGATGAACAATGGGGATCTGGCCTGGGGGGGGGGGACGGCGTGGAGACCAAAGGGGGAACTGCCGCGGGGGCTATTTGCATACCGTGGCCACGTGTGCGAGAAAAGAATTTCACTGTGACAATAAAGTATTCAATTCAATTAACCCAATGCTGCACCCATTTACACTCTGGCCGGTTGCCTGGTACACTGAATGTTCGCTGCGGAAAGCAACCCCAGGTAACGAACATGGACGGGAGGGGAGAGGAACGTGATGTCCAGGGAAGGAGATGGCTGAAGGCCCGCAAAAGCCTGGGACTTGCCTGGAACAGGCACCCCTTATCAGAACATGGGGCCTGCACATGGGGCCAAAAAATAAGGCACCTCTTACATGCGGGCTCAGTAGACTATTTCTGTACACTTGCTCATAGAAGATCGTGGGTATGGCAATACTCTACTGGACTGTTTGCAAGAACTTTTTTAATTTGGATGGCACGGTGACACAGCGGTAGCGTTACAGCACCGGAGACCCGGGTTCCATCCTGACGACGGATGCTCCTGTGTACAAAATTTGTACATTCTTCCCATAACCTGCGTGGGTTTTCTCCGGGTGCTCCGGTTTCCTCCCACACTCCAAAGACGTGCAGGTGTGTAGGCTAATTGGCTTGGTAAATTTTCTCCTAGTGTGTGTAGGATAGTATTAGTGTGCGGGGATCGCTGTACGGCGCTGACTCGGTGGGCCGAAGGGCCTGTTTCCACACTGTATCTCTAAATGAAACTAAATTAAACTAAAGAGAATTTCACTGTGTTAGCATCTCACCCTTGTGACAATGAAAGAACCATTGAACACTAATTAATCTTTTAAAGAAGGGTCTCGACCGGAAAAGTCACCCATTCCTTCTGTCCAGAGATGCTGCCTGTCCCGCTGAGTTACTCCAGAATTCTGTGTCTATCTTTGGTGCAAACCAGCATCATTCCCGCACTAATCTCCGACTGATCTTGTTTATTTTCCTCACAATTCCATCAACGCCCATCACATTCCCACTGCTCATCCGCACACTGGCAAACCTTGACAGTGGCCAGGAACACTGCAAACCCGCACGTCTCGGAGATGTAGGAGGCACCATGAGAGAAACCCACACGATCACTGGGAAAAGATGCAAACTCCACACAGACAGCAGTGGAGGGCAGGAGTGAGTGCAGGATCGATGGAGCAGCAAGGAATTGTAGATAGACTCAGAAAGCTGGAGTAACTCAGCGGGACAGGTTTAAAGGGACAGGTTTAAGGAAAGACATTCTTGCCATAGAGGGTGTACGGAGAAGGTTCACCAGACTGATTCCTGGGATGGCAGGACATTCATATGAAGAAAGACTGGATAGACTCGGCTTGTACTCGCTAGAACTTAAAAGATTGAGGGGGGAACTTATAGAAACTTACAAAATTCTTAAGGGGTTGGACAGGCTAGATACATGAAGATTTTTCCCGATGTTGGGGAAGTCCAGAACAAGGGGTCACAGTTTAAGGATAAGGGGGAAGTCTTTTAGGACCGAGATGAGAAAAACATTTTTCACACAGAGAGTGGTGAATCTCTGGAATTCTCTGCCACAGAAGGTAGTTGAGGCCAGTTCCTTGGTTATATTTAAGAGGGAGTTAGATGTGGCCCTTGTGGTTAAAGGGATTGGGGGGTATGGAGAGAAGGCAGGTATGGGATATTAATTTGGATGTTCAGCCATGATCATATTGAATGGCGGTGCAGGCTCGAAAGGCCGAATAGCCTACTCCTGCACCTATTTTTCTATGTTTCTAAAGCAGCATCTGCAGTTCCTCCTTACACAGTGAGGAATTGTGTTGCCTGGCCTTTTATTCATAATTCGATTGTGTTCTGATTTTAAGTGATCCCCGGTCTCACATTTCCAGATGATTTTATTGACAGGCGGAACATATGAGAAACAGAAGTAGCATAAAATAGATCTTTGGGACACATCAGAGATAAGAGAGTGAGAGAGGAAAGAGGAGTGATTACAGGTGATCTTTTGACCATCTATATTTGATGGGCCTCTGCGAACAGATAATAGTTTAGTTTAGTTTGGGGATGTAACGCGGAAACAGGCAGAAACGCAGAAACATTGCCCCACTGGGTCCGCGCCGACCAGCGATCATCCCGTCCACTAATACGATCCTACACACACTCGGAACAATTTACAAATTTACCAAACCTGTACATCTTTGGAGCGTGGGTGTTGTTTTCGTGATGAAGGAGAATGTCACGTGTGTAGGAAGGAACAGCAGATGCTGGTTTAAACCGAAGATATCTGAATAGACACAAAAATCTGGAGTAACTCAGCGGGGCAGGCAGCATCTCTGGAGAGAAGGAGTAGGTGATGTTTCTTCTGAAGAAGGGTCTCGACCCGAAACATCACCCACTCCTTCTCTCCAGAGATGCTGCCTGTCCCGCTGAATTACTCCAGCATTTTGTGAGAATGTCACTGCAGTAGTCCGTGTTGACATGACTGAAGGATCATCCAGTGAGTTTAAATGGGTTGGGCTGAGAAATATAAAGAGAATGATCACTTACAACTTGGACTTGAAAATGGCACCATTACTGTCTCAGTGTGCTGCTGCTATACACTTATACTGTACCTAAAGTGCTTATGTATAGTGATACTCGTACTGAACTGTATACAAAAATGAATCTCACTGTACATAGAACATAGAAATTAGGTGCAGGAGTAGGCCATTCAGCCCTTCGAGCCTGCACCGCCATTCAATATGATCATGGCTGATCATCCAACTCAGTATCCCGTACCTGCCTTCTCTCCATACCCCCTGATCCCCTTGGCCACAAGGGCCACATCTAACTCCCTCTTAAATATAGCCAATGAACTGGCCTCAACTGACCTCGGTACATGTGACAATAAAGTACCATTGACCATTGACAATTGAGGCCACACGCCTTCCTCACCCGCCCTATCAGCCCGTGTTGCTATTTTACATAGACACATAACAAAATAGGTGCAGGAGTCGGCCTTTCAGCCCTTCGAGCCAGCACCGCCATTCAATATGATCATTTCTTATCATTTAAAATCAGTACCCCGTTCCTGCTTTCTCCACATATCCCTTGATTCCATTAGCCCAAAGAGCTAAATCTAACTCTCTCTTGAAAACATCCAGTGAATCGGCCTCCACTGCCTTCTGTGGCAGAGAATTCCACAGAATCACAACTCTCTGGGTGAAAAGGTTTTTCCTTATCTCAGTCCTAAATGGCCTATCCCTCATTCCTAAACTGTGGCCCCTGGTTCTGGTCTCCCCCAACATCGGGATCATTTATCCTGCACCCAGTCTGTCCAATCCCTTAAGAAGTTTATATGTTATATGCCCTCTCATCCTTCTAATATTCCAATGAATATAAGCCCAGTCGATCAATTTTTTCATCATATCAGTCCCGCCATCCCGGGAACTCCCTCGTTGCTGATCATCGTAAATCAGTACCCCGTTCCTTTTTTCTCCCCATATCCCTTGATATTCAGAGATCAATGAACTTGGAGCCTGAGGTCTCTTTGTTCATCAACATTCCTTATTGCTCTTCCATTGACTGTATCCTCTATTGATCACATACTTCTGAGGCTTACTACAGGAAATGCAGATGGCAACTTATACACAGTAAGGTTTTTCTTTTCCCTCTTCATTCACAGGATGTGAACTCACTGACAAGGTCAGCATTTACTGCCCAAACACTAATTGCCCGTGAACTGAGGGCAGTTATGATTCAGCACATTGGCGTGGATGTCAACAACATTTGCAAGCAAACCAGCAAGCAAGCTGGACCACCCATATTGAAGCAGTAACCCTATCTCTACCACTCATCATTTTATATACTTCTATCAGGTCTCCCCGCAACCTTTGGCATTCCAGAGAACGCAATATAAGTTAAGCACTAAAATAAATGATCAGTTCTTCTAGGGGGGCACGGTGGTGTAGCGGTAGAGTTGCTGCCTTAAAGCCCTGTCCCACGGTACGAGTTCACATTCCAAGAGCTCTCCCGAGTTTAAAAAAAATCAAACACGTGGTAAGCACGGGGAATGAACGTAGCGGGTACGTCGGAGCTCAGGGACGTCTCTTAGCGTCTCATAACGCTAACGGCAGGTACTCGGGAAGACTCGCTAATGGCAGGTAAGCACGGGAAGACACGTGAAGATTTTTCAACATGTTGAAAAATGTCCACGAGAGCCCCGAGTACCAACGAGTGGCCATTTCCGTAAATCTCCGAGTTCGAATCAGGACAAACTCGGGAGAGCTCTTGGAATGAACTCGTGCCGTGGGACAGGGCTTTTCCAGCGCCAGAGACCCGGGTTCGGTCCCGCTGAGTTACTCCAGCTTTTTGTGTCTAACCATGTAGCTTCCAAATGTCTCCTAAACGTTATGAACTAAATGAAACCAAAGGGTTGAAGTGAGCCAGTTAGGTATTTACAGCGATTTGATAATTTAACCGCCATCACTTACACTAGCATTATTTAAAACATTTGGGCATCCTAAACTCTCTTGGGATTTAAACTCACATCTCTAAATTATCATGGTACACAAAAATGCTGGAGAAACTCAGCGGGTGAAGCAGCATCTATGGAGCGAAGGAAATAAGCAACGTTTCGGGCCGAAACCCTTCTTCAGACTGATGACTCTAAATCAGACATGCCTACTCTAAATTATCATGGACAGGTTTGGGGCGTGTGAGTTGAGTAATGGCTGGTAAGGCTGTGGCTGACAAAACAGCAATGTGATAATGACTAGATAATCTGTTTTTAGATGTTTCTGGTAGGTTTAGCATTGTTCCAGTCACCGGGATAACGCTGAATAATGGTGTAGAATCTTTTCCTTTCTCCTGAGAGAACAGATGGGTCCCTGGAGAGCATTTTGTGATTTCATTTTCTTTGTTGCCTGAATAAACTAATTAAATAGTTCCTGAGCATGATACCTGCCACTGAACTTTATTAGAAGCTATCACAATTTTGGACACTTTAGTTTAGTTTAGAGATACAGCGGCGAAACAGGCCCTTCGGTGGAGTCTGCACCGACCAGTGATCCCCTGCACATTAACTATCCTACACACACACATAGGGGCAATTTATGAATGATGAATGAATAAGTTTATTGGCCAAGTATTCATATACAATGAATTTGCATTGGTGCTCTGCCTACAAGTGACAACATGACATACAGTGATAGTTAGGAATAACACATAAAACATTAAACATTGATAGAAACATAGAAAATAGGTGCAGGAGAAGGCCATTCAGCCCTTCGAGCCAGCACTGCTATTCATTGTGACCATGGCTGATCGTCCTCTATCAATAACCGGGCCTGCCTTCTCCCCATATCCCTTGACTCCACTAGCCCCTAGAGCTCTATCTAACTCTCTTTTAAATCCATCCAGTGACTTGGCCTCCACTGCCCTCTGTGGCAGGGAATTCCATAAATTCACAACTCGGGGTGAAAAGTTTTTTCTCACCTCAGTCTTAAATGGCCTCCCCTTTATTCTAAGACTGTGGCCCCTGGTTCTGGACTCGCCCAACATTGGGAACATTTTTCCTGCATCTGGCTTGTCCCGTCCTTTTATAATTTTATATGTTTCTATAATATCCCCCCCTCATCCTAAACACCAGTGAATACAAGCCTAGTCTTTTCAATCTTTCCTCATATGACAGTCCCGCCATTCCAGGGATCAATCTCGTGAACCTACGCTGCACTGCCTCAATCACAAGGATGTCCTTCCTCAAATTAGGAGGCCAAAACTGTACACAATACTCCAGATGTGGTCTCACCATAGTCCTATACAACTGCAGAAGAACCTCTTTACTCCTATACTGAAATCTTCTTGTATGAAGGCCAATATCCCTAACTTTTTTCACTGCCTGCTGTACCTGTAAGCCAACTTTCAGTGACCGGTGTACAAGGATGCCCAGGTCTCGCTGTACCTCCCCCTTACCTAACCTAAGGCATTGAGATAAATATTTGCCCCTTGTTTTTACCGCCAAAGTGGATAACCTCACATTATACTGCATCTGCCACGCATTTGCCCATTCACTCAATCTGTCCAGGTCACCCTGCAACCTCCTAACATCCTCTTCACAGTTCACACTGCCACCCAGCTTTGTGTCATCCGCAAATTTGCTAGTGTTGCTCCTAATTCCCTCTTCCAAATCATTAGTATATATGGTAAACAGTTGCGGCCCCAACACCGAGCCTTGCGGCACTCCACTCGCCACTGCCTGCCATTCAGAAAAGGACCCGTTCACTCCTACTCTTCGCTTCTGGCCTGCCAACCAATTTTCTATCCATGTCAACACCCTACCCGCAATACCTTGTGCTCTACTTTTAGTCACCAGTCTCCCTTGCGGGTACCTTATCTGGAAGTCTAGATACACTACATCCACTGGCACGCCTTCATCCATTTTACTTGTCACATCCCCAAAAAATTCCAGAAGCTTAGTCAAGCATGATTTCCCTTTCATAAACCTATATTGACTTGGACTAATCCTTTTACTGCTATCCAAATGCCCCATTATTACCTCTTTAATAATTTACTTTTTAATAACTTAACATTATTTTTAAAATGACTAATTAATAATATTTAATAATTTAATAATAAAACATTATTGATTAAACATATGAATTAAATAAAATACCAGAGCAAAAGGAGGCTACAGATTTTTGGTTTTGAGTAGAGCTGCTGCAAATGGAAAAAAGCTGTTTTTATGTTTGGCTGTAGCAGCCAATTAACCTACAAATCTGTATGTCTTTGGAGTGTGGGAGAAAGAAGGGTCATGCCCCCAAAACGTCACCCATTCATTCTATCCAGAGATGCTGCCTGTCCCGCTGAGTTAATCCAGCATTTTGTGTCTATCCTCAGCTTAAACCAGCATCTGCAGTTCCTTCCTACAACAAGACAATAAAACACTCTTGACGTGACTCACTTAATAATACATAAATACAATATTTTCTCATATTGCATGACAATTTACAATGCCTAGAGTCATGGAGTCATGCAGCTCAAAAACTAGCCCTTCGGCCCCACATGCCTTTTGGAGGGACTACTTTAGTTGGAGTATCATGGTTGGCAAGGGCAAGTTGGGCTGAAGGGCCTGTTTCCGTGCTGTACGACTCTATGAAATCTGAGTAAATAGAGGTGGTGGCACATCTTCATGACACGTACATCACCTGACACCTCTGTCCACAACAGAACAACAGACCATCCTCGAGTCTCGCCTGCCGCCACAGAATCTCCAGTCCACACTTCGGATAATGGAGTGACCCACCACTATGGCTCTGCCCAACGTCGGACTCGCCGGTCTAGTCTCATCGCTTGGGTTGGAGCCACCGACCTGTCCACCTGTTGGACTGGAAGCGTTGTCTGCCCCGACAGCTCCCAAAAGGGGGTACCCGTTTTCATTAGGTACAGCCACCGGGGTCTCCTGCACTCTAAGCTTAGTCCTCATTCTCACAGTCACCCACCTTCACTCTTCCTGTAACCTTGGTGTAACAACCTCACTGTAGGTGTTTAAGAGGGAACTGCAGATGCTGGAGAATCTCACTGTAGGACCTATCCACAAAACTCTCATTATCCCACAGGTCCCCCACAACTGCTTCTCCAGTGCCTCCCTGGTGCCAGGGTTCAAGATATCACAGACTGATTTCAGAACATCCTCGAGAGCCGGCAGTAGTTGTGCACGTGGGCACAAACGAGATCGGGAAGAAGTGGGAGGAGGTTCCGCAACGCGAGTTTAGGAAGAAGACTGAGAAGCAGGACTTCTAGGGTGGTTATCTCTGGTTTGATTCCAGTACCTCGTGGCAGTGAGGGCAGGAACAGGGAGATGGGGGATCTGAATGGGTGGCTGGCGGGCTGGTGCAGGGATTTATAGACCACTGGGATCTCTTCTGGGGTAGGGGTAACCTGTACAAAAGGGACGGGTTACACCTTAACTGGAGGGGGACCGACGTTCTGGCAGGCAGGTTTGCTAGGGCTACACGTGTGGGTTTAATAGTGGGAGGGGAGGGATTGACAAATTGGGAGTATAAAGATGGAGTTGTAGGGAAAGTGAGTACTGGAAAAATTACAAAAGATTCTTGAATTAATGGGGAGGAAAGTTCGAGAAGGGATAAGAGAGCAAGGTCAGGGCCAATAGTGACCGGAGTGAGCATGGAGGTGAATACAGAGGTCGGAAGTGTTGTATATGAATGAGCAAAGTATAAGAAATAAAGTGGACGAGCTTGAGGCTCAGTTAGAAATTGGCAAATATGATGTTGTGGGAATTACAGAGACATGGCAGCAAGAGGGCCAGGGCTGGGAGCTAAATATTCAAGGGTATACATCCCATCGAAAAGACAGACAGATGGGCAGAGGGGGTGGGGTAGCTCTGTTGGTGAGGAATTAAACTCAGTCCCTTGCAAGGGGTGACTTTGAAACAGGAGATGTTGAGTCATTAAGGATAGAACTAAGGAATTGTAAAGTTCCCGGAGGTTCCCGGAGGTTTTTGTCAGTCTCCCTACCTGCTTCCACTACCTGCAACCTCTGGCAACCACCTGCAACCTCCGGGAACCGCACGGAAGCCTTGGGTGGGGCGCAAAGTCTGCAGAGGTTTCCGTTCAGGTTTCCTAAAGTGGGACAAGGGCATAACTGTTTGCAGGAACAAAGCTTCCAATTCAGGGAAGAAGTTGCATCTGAACCAGGACGTTACAGATTTCAGGCTCCCACACCTTCTTCCCCAGGGCTAAAGTGAAAAGAGAGTGTGGCCTCCCTGTGCGGTGTGGGCCCCTGAGGATGCCGGCTACCATCTGGAGACAGCCACCACAGAATGGCAGGGTCTCTCAGTATATTGATACACTGTAAGAACACCCCCTAAGCTCCCTGGTGAGATTGTGTGTCTAATGCTGTAATTGCTAATGACGTTACAAAGGGACGATTGAACTTTGACGAGGTGAAAAAGAGTTTGTTGCTAATTTATGCCGGAGAGAAGTGAAAAGACCTACCTCGTTCCTCAACGAAAATGCAGAGATCAGCAAAGTCAATACAATATTCATCGGCGTACAATCGGGGGAGAGGTCAGCTGAACATGAGATCAAGCCAGGCAGGGCTCTGGGTCAGACTAACTCAGTGAAAATACCAGGAAAATACCATCATTATTAAGTATGCGGATGATACCACCATCCTGGGCCTCATCAAGGGAGGGGACGAGTCGGGCTACAGGAGTCTGGTGAACGACATTCTTGCCTATGGTGAGGTGAACGACCTAAGCCTCAACACAGACAAGACAAGAGAAATAATAATGGACTTCAGGAAAAATCCACCCCCCCCCCCCCCCTGCAGCCCCTCATCATCAAGGGGACTGTGGTGGAGTGGGCTAACAGTTACAGATACCTGGGATTACAAGTAACATCAGATCTGAACTGGACTTTGAACACTGCTGCCACAGTGAAAAAAGCCCAGCAGAGACTGTACTTCATCAGGCTGCTCAGAAAAGCTGGTCTGCACTGTCGCCCTCTCACCCAGGTCTACAAAGGACTGATAGAGAGCATCCTCACCACAGGCATCACGGTGTGGTATGGAAACACCACACAGACAGAGAGGAAGGCTCTGCAAAGAGTCATAAAGACTGCAGAAAGGATTATCAGAACGGAACTCCCCTCCATGGACACAATCTATACACAGCGCTGTCAAAAAAGAGCAGAGAGAATCATCAGAGACACACTACATCCAGCTCACTCCCTGCTCAAACACAAAAACTGCACATACAACCTCAGGCACAGACGAGCGGACAGCACCGTCACAAACAGAACACGCTTTTTTAAGAGCTTCTTCCCTGCCACAGTGAGACTCTTGGCCAAAACAAAATGAACTGATGTCCTGACCTACCTCATAGCACATCATATTATATTATATTGTCTCCTGGGCCTGTGCAATTTACAATGCAATCAACACTTTTATATAGGGTTTGTGTAATTTACAATGCTCTCACTTTCCCCTTTATATAGGGTTTTAGGCATTTTCTTTCTTTTTTAGTTCTAGAGAAGTATATGTTTTTATAGATTATGTGTCTTCTGTGTGTCTTTTTAACTTGACGACTTGACTCTCTGAACAACCGCACAAGAGTTCCTATGTGTGTAAGCACAAATGGCAAATAAAGTTTTTGACCTTTTGACCTTTGAACATCATGTACAGCAGTCAGCACTGAAGGCATGTGGCGGCTTTCAATTAACAGAACCTGGTTTGAGCACCTGGATGCAGGACAGAACACCATGTCTGCAATATGATGCTGCAGATGTTCTAACAATCGGTGGTGGCCAGTGCCATCTTCTCCGCTTCCGTGCGCTGAGGTGGCAGGGTGAAGGCCGCGGACGCCAACAGAATTAAATAGCTCGTCAGGTCGTCAGGAAGGCTGGCTCCATCCCGGGGGCGGAGTTGGATTCATGGGAGGTGGTCTTGGAGCGGAGGATGCTCCTCAAACTGCGGAGCATCCTGGACAATACAGCTCACACTGGTCAACCTGAGGAGCACATTCAGCAACAGACTGGTTCCACCAAGATGCAGAACAGAACGCCACAGGAGATCCTTCTTCCCTGTGGCTATCAAACTGTACATCTCCTCCCCCTTCTGTTGTGGTGTATGAGACTGATCACCCCATTCCCCCCTCCCCCCCCCCCCCCCCCCCCTCCTGCCCCCTCCCCAATCTTTGCACATCCCCAATCCTTTCCACTCTTTACTTTATGATTCATGCATTTTGTGCTTTTTATGACTGTTGGCAGATCCATTTCTCTCCTGGGATAAATAAAGTTCTATTATATTGTATCATATCGTATGGAGTAAGTGACATGAGGCTGGTCATGGGACATGTGGCCTTTTCAATGTTGAAATTAGGTGTTTAAGAAACAATCCTGAGCACAAGTGCGAATTGTAAATTAAGGTGGAGTATTTCCCTTTCATTGATCTGTTCCTACACTTCCCAACAGTGTTATCAGGATGCATTGCAGCAGGGTTTGGGAACAGCTCCTTCCAAGACAGATGCACAGATGCACAGAGTATCTTGCCCAGAGTGGGTGGGTCGAGGACCAGAGGACATAGGTTTAAGGTGAAGGGGAAAAGATTTAATAGGAATCTGATTGAGGGGGGATCTTATAGAAACATACAAAATTCTTAAGGGGTTGGACAGGCTAGATGCAGGAAGATTGTTCCTGGTGTTGGGGAAGTCCAGAACAAGGGGTCACAGTTTAAGGATAAGGGGGAAATCTTTTAGGACCGAGATGAGAAAAACATTTTTCACACAGCGAGTGGTGAATCTGTGGAATTCTCTGCCGCAGAAGGTAGTTGAGGCCAGTTTATTGGCTATATTTAAGAGGGAGTTAGATGTGGCCCTTGTGGCTGAAGGGATCAGGGGGTATGGAGAGAAGGCAGGTATGGGATACTGAGTTGGATGATCAGCCATGATCATATTGAATGGCGGTGCAGGCTCGAAGGGCCGATTGGCCTACTCCTGCACCTATTTTCTATGTTTCTATGTTTCTATGAAGGGAAATGTTTTCACACAAAGGGTGGTGGGTGTATGGAACAAGTTGTCAGAGGAGATAGTTGAGGCAGGGACTATCCCAACATTTAAGAAACAGTTAGACGGGTACTTGGATAGGACTGGTTTAGAAGGATATGACCCAAATGCGGGCAGGTGGAACTAGTGCAGCTGGGACATGTTAGCTGGTATGGGCGAGTTTCCACGCTGTATCACTCTATTACACAGGGAGAACGTGCAAACTCGGCACAATGGTCTTGTGGTCAGGATCAACGTCAGGTCCTTGGCGCCATGAGGCAGGAACTCTACAAGTTTGGGAGTATTTTACAACTCAGCTGGGGTGGGTCAAGAGAAATCGATGAAGGAAAAACCAAGATAGAAGGTGAGAATATGTGAATACACTGGTGAAAAAGATGCAGGAGCTTCTTGAGGAAAGATGCAAAGATCAAATCTGCTCCTTTTACTGATAGCGTCAAGTGAATTTATCATGGCAGTGGAATTAAACAATAACTTTTGCATCTGTCTTTATGGAAGAAGACACACAAAACCTACTGAATATATTAGATAATCCAAAACAGACTGAAATTGAAGAAGTGAATGAACTAAGTATTGCTCAAATTATTATTTGTGTTTAGTTTTGTTTAGAGACACAGCACGGAAACACAGGGTCCATGCCGACCAGCGACCCCCGCACCACTATCCTACACAACTAAAGACAATTTTACCAAAGCCAATTAGCCTACAAACCTGTAAGTCTTTGGAGTGTGGGAGGAAACCGCAGATCCCAGAGAAAACCCACGCAGATTATGGGGAGAAGGTACAAGGTCTGTACAGACAGCACCCGTAGTCAGTGCTCTGTGCATCTACCTGATCTATTCCTCTCATGATTTTATACACCTCCAGATGCTCTGGTTTCCATCCACATCCCAAAGACTTGCAGGTTTGTAGGCTAATTGGCTACTGTAAGTTGTCCCTAGTGTCTGAGGAGTGGATGTGAAAGTGGGATAACAGAGAACTAGTGTGAACAGGTGATCAATCAATGGACTCAGTGGGCCAAAGGGCCTGTTCCAATGCTATATCTTTCAATCAATTCAATCAATCAAACCTGTTATATCTATAACATCCTCGTCTTTCAAATTTTATTTCTCATCTGCTATCTGTGAATCACTTTTCCAGTGAGGTTTTTTGTGAAAAAATGCCTTTTTTTTAAAACAATGTCCTTTAAATGCTAACCATTTGTCTGCCAAATGGCCTTAAATTTTCAATGTATTCGCCCAGTGAGCCACAACTTTCGTGTTTACCTAGATTCCTCTTTTTTGTTTTTAGGCAGTTGTGGGCAGTGGGCAGGTGCTGTAGACCTGCACCGGAAGGTACATGTTCCCGCCCTCACGAGTCTCGGGCAGATGGGGCTCGTCAGCCTGGGAAGGCAGTCCATCTAGTAGAGGGAAAGCTCTGATTTAAAACCTCCACTGCCTTGTGGCCATATCCAGTCATGGAAAAGGCTCCAGGGGTAAACCTCAAGAAAATCCGTAGTCGGAGCCCCTAATGCAGTTTGTCGTTGTCTATAACCTCGCTCTGGCAGCTCCTGCGATGGCGCTGGTGCCAAACTGTAATGGCCCTGCTGTTCCTTTGGATCGATCAGCGACGTGGAGAGGGGGGACATGCTGCATGGGCAACAGCCTGTCCTCCAGATGGCATCGCCCAGGCTTGCATCCGACCAAGATGCATCACCCATGGTCAGCCATGACCAAGGGGGGGCCTACTAGCTACGTCAGTGTGCGGCACAGTGGTGCAGCGGTAGAGTTGCTGCCTTTCAGCACAAGAGGGTCGAGTTCGATCCTGACTACGGGCACTGTCGGTACGGAGTTTGTACGTTCTCCCTGTAACCTAGTTGGTTTTCCCTGGTTCTCCCCACACACCAAAGATGTACAGTTTTGTAGGTTAATGGCTTCTGTAAATTGTAAATTGTCCCCAGTGTGTAGGATAGTGCTAGTGAACGGGCTGATCGCTGGTTGGCGATGGACTCGTTGGGCCAAAGGGCCTGTTTCCGTGCTCTATCCCTAAAGTAACGTTTAACGTCTGAGGTTTATATGGTTTAGTTTAGTTTAGAGACACAGTGTGAAAACAGGCACTTCGGCCCACCGAGTCCACACCAACCAGCGAGCCCCGCGCACTAATACTATCCTACACACGCTAGGGACAATTTACATTAATACCAAGCCAATTAGCCTGCAAACCTGTACGTCTTTGGAGTGTGGGAGGAAACCGAAGATCTTGGAGAAAACCCACGCAGGTCACGGGGAAAACATACATAGGTCACGCGTGCAGACAGCACCCGTAGTCAGGATCAAACCTGAGTCTCTGGTTCCTGTAAGGCAGCAGCTCTACCGCTGCATCACCGTGCCGCCTCTAAATCATTAAAATATAATGGGTTTAAATCAAATTCATTTTCATGGCCAGCGGTAAAATGGCACCAAAATCCAGTGACTATTGCAATTGGATCTAATCCCTGTCCAGGGAATAATGTGAATAACATTTAGTGCAGGGTAAAATCCAGTAAAGTCCGATCAAAGGTAGTCCGAGCGTTTCCGATGAGGTCGCTAGTAGCTAAATGTAGATAAAAGATAGATAATGGCTCATAGCTGAAAAAGTCTGAAAAAGATTCCTGAGCCAAAATGTTGGCTGTCCAGTGTTGGCGGCCACAGCGGCACAGCGGTAGAGCTGCTGCTTTACAGCACTTGCAAAGCCGCTGACCCGGGTTCGGTTCCGACTTTGTACGTTCTTCCCGTGACCGTGTGGGATTTCTCTGAGATCTTCGGTTTCCTCCCCCATTCCAAAGACGTACAGGATTGTAGGTGAATTGGCTTGGTATATGTGTAAATTGTGTCTAGTGTGTGAAGGATAGTGTTGATGTGCCAGGATCGCTGGTCAGCACGGACCTGGTGGGCCGAAGGGCCTGTTGCCCACTGTATCTCTAAACTAAACTAAACTAAATTCCCTTCCCAGTTGCTGCCTAACCTGCTGAGGTCCCCCAGCACTCTGTATTTTGCTCAGGATTTCAGCATCTGCAGGCTCTTGTGTCTCCAGCTAATGTAGTCTTATATTCCCTGTGAGTTCCTCGATGTACTGATCCAGAAAAGCATCGTATATATGTCGTATGAATTAATTTTCCATCTTATTACTGCAAATTTGATTGATTAGTTTTGGTTTCCCATGATTACTATATCAGGCCTGTCACATGCATCTCTACGTCCCTGATTCATTGCATGCCCAATATCACAAACATTATTTGGTGACCTATAAATAACTCCCACCAATTATTATTGGCCTTTGCTATTTCTTAACACTAGCCAAATTGATTCTAGGGACAAAATAGATGGCAGATGCTAGAATCATCAGCAAAAAAAACAAGTGCTGGATTTGGCAGTATGTACCAGCGTCTTGTTGAGTCTCATTGTATGTAACTCATAGAAACATGGAAACATAGCAAATAGGTGCAGGAGTAGGCCATTCGGACCTTCAAGCCTGCATCGCCATTCAATATTATCATGGCTGATCATCCAACTCAGTATCCTGTTACCTGCCTTCTCTCCATACCCCCCGATCCCTTTAGCCACAAGGGCCACATCTAACTCCCTCTTAAATATAGCCAATGAACTGACCTCAACTACTTTCTGTGGAAGAGAATTCCACAGATTCACCACTCTCTGTGTGAAAAAAAAAAATCTCATCTCGGTCCAAAAAGACTTCCCCCTTATCCTTAAACTGTGAGCCCTTGTTCTGAACTTCCCCAACATCGGCGACAATCTTCTTGCATCTTGCCTGTCCAACCCCTTAAGAATTTTGTAAGTTTCTATAAGATCCCCCCTCAATCTTCTAAATTCTAGTGAGTACAAGCCGAGTCTATCTAGTCTTTCTTCATATGAAAGTCCTGACATCCCAGGAATCTGTCTGGTGAATCTTCCATGTACTCCCTCTATGGCAAGAATGTATTTCCTCAGATTAGGAGACCATACCTGTACACAATACTCCAGGTGTGGTCTCACCAAGACCCTGTACAACTGCAGTAGAACCTCCCTGCTCCTATACTCAAATATGTTTGCTATGAATGCTAACATACCATTCGCTTTCTTCACTGCCTGCTGCACCTGCATGCCTACTTTCAATGACTGGTGTACCATGACACCCAGGTCTCATTGCATCTCCCCTTTACCTAATCGGCCACCATTCAGATAATACTCTACTTTCCTGTTTTTGCCACCAAAGTGGATAACCTCACATTTATCCACATTATACTGCATCTGCCATGCATTTGCCCACTCACCCAGTCTATCCACATTATACTGCATCTGCCATGCATTTTCCCACTCACCCAGCCTATCCACATTATACTGCATCTGCCATGCACCTGCCCACTCACCCAGCCTATCCACATTATACTGCATCTGCCATGCATTTGCCCACTCACCCAGCCTATCCACATTATACTGCATCTGCCATGCATCTGCCCACTCACCCAGCCTATCCACATTATACTGCATCTGCCATGCATTTGCCCACACACCCAGCCTATCCAAGTCACCTCATTTTCACCTAGCCCACAGCTAACAATGTTTTCTTTATCATCGCTACTTTTTTGCATATCTTTCATTCATTTGTTCCATATCCCTCTACATCACCATCTATATCTCTCGCTTCCCTTTCTCCCGATTCTCAGTCTTAGGTGGCACGTTAGAGTCGCTGCCTTACAGTGAATGCAGCGCCGGAGACCTGGGTTCGATCTTGACTACAGGCGCTGTCTGTACGGAGTTTGTACGTTCTCCCCGTGACCTGCGTGGGGTTTCTCCGAGATCTTCGGTTTCCACCCACACCCCAAAGATGTACAGGTTTGGAGGTTAAATCGCTTGGTAAATGTAAAAATTGTCCGTAGTGGGTATAGGACAGTGTTAAGATGCGGGGATCGCTGGTCTGCGCAGATGCGGTGGGCCAAAAGGGCCTGTTTCTAAACTAAACTAAACTAAACGAAAGGGTCTTGACACGAAATATCACCTATTCCTTTTTCCTCCAGAGATGCTGCCTGTCCCGCAGAATTACTCCAGCACTTTGTGTTTAAATTGATTCTAGCAATGTGATCTGTCAAGTAAGAATTATTTCCCATTAGTCCAGGACCTCCCCTATTAATAGCACTGCACTTTACAGGACCTACGGTCAATTGAGTTCACGCCAACCAGCGATCACCCCACACTCTAGCACTATCCTACACACTGGGGACAATTTACAATTTGCAGATGTCAATTAACCTACAAACCTGTACATCGTTGGAGTGTAGGAGGGAACCGGAGCACCTGGAAGAAACCCATGTGGTCATGGAGAGAACCTACAGGCCCTTCAACCCACCAATTCCACGCTGACCAGCGATCCCCGCACACTAACGTTACACACTTGGGACAATTTACAATTACACCAAGCTAATTAGACTACAAACCTGTACGACTTTGGAATGTGGAGGAAACCGGAGATCCCAGGAGAAAACCCATACAGGTTACGGGGCGAACGGACAAACTCCGCACAGACAGTACCCGTAGTCAGGATCGAACCCGGGTCCCTGGCGCTGTAAGGCAGTAAGGCAGCAACTCTACCGCTGTGCCACCATGCCACAATGTTCTGCAATTTGATCTGTCAAGCCACGATTATTTCTCACCAGTGCACCCATCTCCTCTCCTATTAATAGTGCCATACTTTAGACTTGTGAAATACATCGTGAAAACAGGCCCTTCAGCCCATCGAGTCTGTGCCGAACAGCGATCCCCCCGCACACTAAGAACAAGTTACGATGTACAGAAGCCAATTAACCTACAAACCTATACGTCTTTTTTTTTTTTTACAACAAAATGTATTCAATTATTAAAAATAATATTTACACTACAATAAAACAAGCCAGAACCCACCACCATAATACAATACAAACATGTATCCGTAATAAACTACTATACAACTATGATACAATCCTTATTGAGGATACATTCAACACCCTGCGGAGCCCAGCGGTCCCGAAACTCCCTCAGGGTGCCCGCAGACAGGGCGTATTCCCTTTCTAATCCCACCCGGGCACGGACGTAACCTCGGGTAGAGCCCTCCACCGTCTGGCGCCGTGACTCGCGGATGGCCAGCTTGGCCAGGCCCAGGAGCAACCCAACCAGGACATCTTCAGCCCTACCCTCTCCCCTACGCACAGGGTGTCCAAAGATGAGGATGGTGGGTGAAAAATGCAGCCAGAAGGCAAGGAGCAAACCTATACGTCTTTGGAGTGAGGGGGGAATCCGGAGCACCTGGAGAAAACCCATGCGGTCATTGGGAATATTTACAAACTCTGTACAGACAGCACCCATAGTCAGAATTGAACCTGTGTCTCCGGCGCTGTGAGGCAGCAGCTGTACCACTGTGTCACCCTAACCCTCTTGCCACAGGGGTTATGGGGAGAAGGCAGGACAATGGGATTGAGAGGGAAAGATAGATCAACCATAACTGAATGGCGGAGTAGACTTGAGGGGCTGAATGGCCTCATTCTGCTAGAACGTATGGACTTTTATGAATGCTGACCTTTGTCGTTAAAATCAGCATGCTCCAGAGCAGGGGTTCACAACCTTTTTCGTCCCGCATACCCCTGGCAACTTTTACCCCTGGCAGACTATAACAATGTTATTTCACTTATTTATCAACAACTAATGATGAACAGATACCGGTATACCAGAACCAAACACAGTCAGTCAATGGGAAAAAATATGTACAAATCCAGAATTACCACAATAACCCCCTGGGTAGGTGAAATTTACCCCAGGTTGGGAGCCCTCACTCCAGAGAAAGCCCAACAGGATGTGGGAAGGCAAAGTAAGTCTGATACAATTTTGGGTACTGTCAATGTGACACATTTTCACTTGGGGTGCATATTCAGCTTTTTGAATGAATAAACGAATGTATGACTACGTTGATTGGCCAAGTATTCACATACAAGGAATTTGCCTTGGTGCCCCGCCCGCAAGTGCCATGATCATATTAAATGGCGGTGCTGGCTCGAAGGGCCGAATGGCCTACTCCTGCACCTATTTTCTATGTTTCTATGTTTCTATGTTCTACTCCTTTTGTGATCTTTCTTGTTTTTCCTACCTCCTGGTATACTTTCTCAAAGCTGTCTCAATCCCCCTATGCTTCTCCTGTGTCAACCAGTGTTGCAGCGGTAGAGCTGCTGCCTCACTGAGCCAGAGACCTGGGTTCAATCCTGTATGGAGTTTGCCCATTCTTCCCGTGACGGCGTGGGTTTCCTCCTGGTTTCTTCCCACATCTCAAAGGCGTGCGGGTTCGTATGTTGATTGGCCTCCGTAAATTGGCCCTCGTATGTAGGGAGTGGATGGAAAAGTGGAATAACAGAGAAGTGGTGTGAATGAATGATCGATGGTCATCGTGGACTCGATAGGCCGAAGTGCCTATTTCCACTCATCTAAACTAAACTAAATCTTTTAAATAAAGCTGAATTGAACTCATAGCAGTGGGACATCCCACAATGTATACTTTTAAGGCAGAGGTAGATCGATTCTTGATTAGTACGGGTGTCGGGGGTTAAGGGGAGAAGGCAGGAGAATGGGGTTAGGAAGGAGAGATAGAACAGCCATGAATGAATGGCAGAGTAGACCCCCTATCAGTCTGAAGAACGGTTTCGGCCTGAAACGTTGCCTATTTCCTTCGCTCCATAGATGCTGCCGCACCCGCTGAGTTTCTCCACATTTTTGTGTACTGGCGGAGTAGACTTGATGGGCCAAATGGCCTAAATCTGCTCCTATCACTTATGGCCTCATGCCCTTATGACATTCAGCCCATCTAGGTCTCGCTGGGATGTCCGACCTCTGACCCTCGCCCCTTCACCTTTAGCTCTCTTCCTTTGTCCAGCTTCCTTTAACGTCTCTGCCATTATATTTCTCCCGCTGATCGCGAATCCCACAGATCCTTTTCCTGGAATTCCCCGCTGAGTTTATTAGCGCAGGCCTAGTTTTGGACTCCCTCGAATGGAAACATCTTTTTATACCTTACCACGACCTCGCTGCCATGATCATTCTAGAGAAGGATTTGAAGGTATTTTAATAAGACGGCTTGCAGGTCACTCAGCACACAAACTCTTCTTTCTATTGATTGCATCCCCAGTTTTTTTTAAACAAGAAATAGAGCGTAGCAACTTTCAAATGACCTCACCATAGTTTGTAACTGAAAACATCTTGGGCTGTTTTATTATTTCTCTGAAGTGCATGCTTTTTATGTGCTACGTGATAGAATTTGAAGTAGAATTTATTTTTAAATGGATTTTTTCCTAGAATGTGAATGTCTTTGAAAAAAACAGCAGTTATTGTGCAGCTTAATTTGCCTTATATCTGAGTATATAAACCCACTGACTCTCATGGCTATCTGGACTATACTTCTTCCCACTCTGCTTCCTGTAAGGACTCCATCCCCTACTCCCAATTCCTCCGTCTACGCCGCATCTGCTCCCGGGATGAGGCGTTCCACACCAGGACATCTGAAATGTCCTCATTCTTCAGGGAACGGGGGTTCCCCTCCTCCACCATAGATGAGGCTCGCACCAGGGTCTCTTCCATACCCTGCAACACTGCTCTCTCTCCCCATCCCCGCACTCGCAACAAGGGCAGAGTCCCCCTAGTCCTCACCTTTCACCCCACCAGCCATCACATACAACAAATAATCTTCCATCAGTTTTGCCACCTCCAACGTGACCCCACCACTCGCCACATCTTCCCATCTCCCCCCATGTCTGCTTTCCGCAAAGACCGCTCCCTCCGCAACTCCCTTGTCAATTCTTCCCTTCCCTCCCATACCACCCCCTCCCCAGGCACTTTCCGTTGCAACTGCAAGAAATGCAACACCTGTCCCTTTACCTCACCCCTCGACTCCATTCAAGGACCCAAGCAGTCGTTCCAGGTGCGACAGAGGTTCACCTGTATCTCCTCCAACCTCATCTACTGCATCCGCTGCTCTAGATGACAGCTGATCTACATCGGTGAGACTAAGCGGAGGTTGGGTGATCGTTTCGACGAACACCTCCGCTTGGTCCGCAAGAACCTACCTGACCTCCCGGTGGCTCATCACTTCAACTCCCCCTTCCATTCCCAATCCGACCTCTTTGTACTGGGTCTCCTCCATTGCCAGAGTGAGCAACACCGGAAATTGGAAGAACAGCACCTCATATTCCGCCTGGGGAGCCTGCATCCTGCAGGCATGAACATTGAATTCTCCCAATTTTGTTAGCCCTTGCTGTCTCCTCCCCTTCCTTAGCCCTCGGGCTGTCTCCTCCCATCCCCCAGCCCTCGGGCTCCTCCTCCTCCTTTTTCCTTCCTTCTCCCCACCACCCCCTATCAGTCTGAAGAAGGGTTTCGGCCCGAAACGTTGCCTATTATCCTTCGCTCCATAGATGCTGCTGCACCCGCTGAGTTTCTCCAGCATTTTTGTGTACCTTCGATTTTCCAGCATCTGCAGTTCCTTCTTCAATACATCTAAGTGGCTTTGTTTAGTTGAAAGACACAGCGTGAAATAAGGCCCTTCGGCCCAGCGAGTCTACACTGACCATCGATCACCCATTCGCACTAGTTTAATGTTATCCCACTTTCTCGTCCTCTCCCTACACACGAGGGACAATTCGTAGAGACTAATTAACTGATAAACCCACACATCATAGAGTTATAGTGTTGTGGAGTGGTACAGTGTAGAAACAGGCCCTTTGGCCCAACTTGCCCATTCCGGCCCCCAGTAGTTCCAACTGCTTGCATTTGGTCCATAGCCCTCTAAACCTGTCCTATACGTGTCGAAATGTTTCAGAAACCTTTCAATAACACCCTTGGCAGCTCATTCCATACATCCACCACCCTTTGTGTGGAAAAGGTTACCCCTCGTGCTCCTATTAAATCTCTCCCCCCTCACCTTAGACCTATGTCCTCTGGTTCTTGATTTCCCTACTCTAGGCAAGAAACTCTGTGCTTTTCCCCCCGATCTATTCCTCTCATGATTTTGTCATTATTTTTGCACACGTCATTGGATGTGGGAAGAAGAGGAAGCAACGTAGTCACAGGATGAATGTGCAAACTCCGCACAGACAGCACCCGAGGTCGGCATGGGACCCAGGTCGCTGGCGCTGCGAGGCAGCAACTCGACCAGCTGTGCCACTGTGTTGCCATGTGGCATCTTAGAGGGGACTTGGAGTAAACCATGTTGGTGGTACTGGAGTCCACCTAAAGACCACATTTAATTTAGTTTAGAGACACAGTGTGGAATCAGGCCCTTCAGCCTTCCAAGCCCGCGCTGGCCAGCGATCCCCGTACACTAACACAATCCTATACACTCGGAACAATTTACAATTACACCAAGCCAATTAACCTGCAAACCTGTACGTCTTTGGAGTGGGTAGGCACAAGGTTTGGGACTAAACAATAACTCAGAACAGGCTCCTTAGAGCGATGTACAACCAGGCAAGTATAGTTCACAGAGTCGAGTGTAGGTTTAGGTCAGAGATACAGTAGGGAACCAGGCCCTTCGGCCCATTGAGTCCACACTGGCCACTGATCATCCATTCAAATTAGTTCTATGTCATTCCACTTTCTGATCCACTCCCTGCTCCCTACACTTTCGGGCTCATTTTTACGGAGGCCAGTTAAGCTACAGGCCAGTTCGTCTTTGGGATGTGGGAGGAATCCGGAGCACCCGGAGGAAACCCACGTAGTTGCACTTGTACTTGCATGCAATTGTAGTTGAGTTTATCTTGATATTTCTTATTTAACTGGATAGCAGGCAAAAACAGTGCTTTTCACTGTACCTCGGTACATAAACATAAACCTAAACCTAGAATACATGGGTGTCTTGGTGTTCGTAAAGTTTAGTTTAGTTTAGTTACTGCCACATGTACCAATGCACAAAGTGTACCTTGCGTGCATTTTGTTTCGTGCTGACCAGTGGAAAGACTATACCTGATTCCAATCGAGCCGTTCACAGTGTACAGTGTTGGACATGGCCCCCATGTGAATCTGTGTAGTTCTGCCTGTGCGTTGCCAAAACAAGTCAGGTCGGGGGGAGGAGTTCCCCCATCACAGTTACCATGTAATCCCGTGCTGCCTGCTCCATGGTCGGATAGTCGGCGACTAAACCGTCTCGTCCACCTGGTTTTCCAGGTGAGGAGGGGGCTGTGGACCTCCAGCAGGACCAAAAACAAGGCCTGTCAAAGGGCGGATGAGCTCCTAGCGAACCAACGGCCATCCACACTTCGGTAGAATAGCATTGTAAGGCACCGTGCCTGTTGATGTTTACTACGATGATGATGATTGCCAAAAGAGTAAATGATTTCCAGTGTTCAAGAATGTCTCAGCCCACCTTTAACTCACACTAGGGTTGCCAACTTTCTCACTCCCAAATAAAGGACAAAAAGTCAAAATACGGGACAAATTTCCGACGGCAATTTGTTGACCGACTCGGCCGTGGCTGGGTGAATGATGAGTTGGCCCGGGTGCTGGACTGCACACAAAGCCCAACCAGCGGGGCCAGCTGAGGAGTTTTGGCACGGGCCGCGCGACATCGCGTGTAAAGTCCGGCACCCCATCCAATGCATGAACCGATGATCGGCCAAGAGAAGGAGGGGTGGTGATGCTGGCTGGGAAGCTGGCCGGGCTGCCGACCGACCGGGCCACGGGCGAGGGGCTGCTGCTGTGTCCCATGGGCTGCACTACGTCGGGACGGGTGAGGCGTGGTCGGATGCGGCGCTCCTGACTGACAGTCCCCTCGACCCGAGTAGTAGCAGGCAAATATGGGACAAGGGCGATCCCGTACGGGTCAAACCAATTTAGCCTAAAAAACGGGATGTCCCGGCTAATACGGGACAGTTGGCATTCCATTGCACATGTTTGCTGAGGCTTTACAAGGTGCTAACCAGACTGTATTTGGAGTATTGTGAACCGTTTTGTGCTCTGAGGAAGGATGTGCTTGCGCTGGAGAGGGTCCAGAGGAGGTTTACGAGAACGATCCCAGGAATGATTGGGTTAAAATATGATGAGCGTTCTTCGGCACTGGGCATGTACTCGATGGAGTTTAGAAGGATGAGAATTGAAACTTACTGAGTAGTGAAAGGCCTGGATAGAGTGGATGTGAAGAGGATGTTTCCACTAGTGGGTGAGTCTAGGACCAGACTCACAGCCTCAGAATAAAAGGAGATAAGGAGGAATTTATTTAGTGAAGAGGGTGGTGAATCTGCGGAATTCTTTGCCACAGACAGCTGTGGAGACCAAGTCAATGGATATTTTTAAGGCAGACATAGATAGATTCTTGATTAGTACGGGTATCAGGGGTTATGGGGAGAAGGCAGAAGAATGTTGTCGAGAAGGGAAAATAGATCGGCGATGATTGAATGGCAGAGTAGACTTGATGGGCCGAATGGCCTAATTCCGTTCCTATAATTTATGAACTTATGAAAGCAAAATCCTTCAACACAGAACAGCCCCTGCAGCCGTAGACCTCAGTGAATTTGCAAGCTCGCTTTTCCTCACTTGGATGTGTTTTCACTTAAATAGCATTTCCTGCAGGCAGCACTTTATGCTAGACTTGCACTTTTTTTAAATCATTGCAGAATGAGCAGACTGTGGTTTTAGAGCTAGATGTGTCAACAGACACAGCATTGAAAATATGTGGACACAAGAGTGTACAGGTGCTGGAAACTGGAGCAACAAGCAAACTAGCCACAAGATGCTGGAGGAACTCAGCGGGTCAGGAAGCATCTCTGGAGAAAAAAGAATAGGTGACGTTTCGGGTCGAAACACTTCTTCAGACCTGAGTTTGCCTATCTCACCTTAAACAAGTTATTTGTGTTTTCCCCAAGATTCCTGCATCTACAGTTTCATGGTGCAAGTCAAAGAGTGACACACGGTGGAAACAGGCCCTTTGGCCTCACTTGCCCACACCGGCCAACAATGTCCCAGCTACACTAGTCCCACCTCTGCATTTGGTCCATATCCCTCCAAACCTGTGCTATCCATGTACCTTGGGAAAGGACATCAGTTGTCCTTCTGTGAAGGACATCAGTGGAGCAGATGGGTTTTAATGCCAGTCAGTTAGCTTTCAGGCCATTGTTATTGAGAACAGCTTTTTAATACCAGATTCATGTAATTAACTGAGCTTTAAATTGTCCAGCTGCCATGACTTGATTCAAAACCATGACCCGATCAATAATTCAGAAACATTGTTCCCTTTATCATGTGTAGGGAGGAACTGCAGTTACTGGTTTAAACCGAGGATAGACGCAAAATGCTGAAGCAAGTCAGCAGGACAGGCAGCATCTTTGGAGAGAAGGAATGGGTGACATTTTGGGTCAAGACCTGTCTGAAGAAGGGTCTCGACCCGAAATGTCTCCCATTCCTTCTGTCCAGAGATGTTGCCTGTCCCGCTGACTCACCCCAGCATTTTGTGTCTATCTTTCCCTTTATCATGGATCTGTACAGTGTGGATGGCTCGATTGTAGAAGTTTCTCAACTGACTGGTTTGCACGGAACAAATGGTTTTCACTGTACCTCGATACACGTGACAATAACCCAAACTAAACTCAACTCAAACTCAATAGAGTGATACAACGTGAAAACAGGCCCTTCGGCCCAACTTGCTCATGCCGGCCAACGTCCCAGCTACAATAGTCTCGCTTGCCTGCACTTAGAAACATAGAAAATAGGTGCAGAAGTAGGCCATTCGGCCCTTCGAGCCTGCACCGCCATTCAATAGGATCATGACTGATCATCCAACTCAGTATCCCCTACCTGCCTTCTCTCCATACCCTCTGATCCCCTTAGCCACAAGGGCCACATCTAACTCCCTCTTAAATATAGCCAATGAACTGGCCTCAACTACCCTCTGTGGCAGAGAGTTCCAGAGATTCACCACTCTTAGTGAATATACCTTGGTCCATATACTTGGTCCATATACCTCCAAACATGTCCTATCCCTGAACCTGTCTAGCTGTTTCTTAAACTTGGCCATAGTACCTACTTCAACTACCTCTTCTGGCAGCTTGTTCCATACACCCACCGCCCTTTGTGTGAAAAAGTTACCCCTCGGATTCCTATGAAATCTTTTCCCCTTCAACTTGAACCTGTGTCCTCTGGTCCTCGATTCCCCTACTCTGGGCAAGATACTCTGTGCATCTACCCGATCTATTCCTCTCATGATTTTATATGCAAAATCATGCCACAATATCCTTGGATTTGGATTATGGGCCAGCAAAGATGGAGTAGCAAAGATGAGGACTTAAATGGTTAATGGAGAGAGGCAACATTTTTTACATACTGAGTGATAGAAGCCTGGAACAAGTTGGCAGGGGTGATGGGGAGATGGACACAATAGTGACAGTGAAGAGGTTTTTAGATATTCGGATGGATATCTATATAACTAAAAGTCCCATCTTGACCACTTCCTGTCTGCGCTCTGTATTGATTTATAAAAAAATGTTACCATATATCGATATGATTTTTGGGCATCTTACTCATTGTCCCCCTCCGCTGAGGCAGCCCCGAGGATTTTTGCGATCAATGAAAAATAAAAATGTTATGAATGTTTAAAAAAATCTTGAGATCAGCTGATTGACCCTCTCGCATATCAATAACCACCATGATGGTAACGCCCCTTCTGGGGGGTGGGGGCAGGACTATAAAACCCCGGATGACAGGACGTGAGTCAGTCACTCTGGAAGATCGCAAGGGAGAGTCCACAACTGTAATTCTAAGCTGTGAATCAACTGAACTGTGAGTCTGCAATGTACTTGCAATAAATGATTTGTTAGCCCTTAATGACAATGCAATGAGTTGTTTGGCATTTTAATGGCCTGCACTCTGCTTAAAATGCTATGAAATTAAATTTGGTGGCCTGCACTCTGCCTGAAATGGAATTTGATGTAATAGCCATGAGTGAACTGCCAGCCCACCAGCAGTGAGTAACTGATCTGCCAGCCCAACAGCCCTGAGCGACTGAGCTGCCAGCCCACCAGCCCTGAGCGACTGAGATGCCAGCCCACCAGCTCTGAATGACTGAGCTGCCAGCCCACCAGGCCTGAGTGACTGAGCTGCCCACTCACCAGGGCTGAGTGTCTGAGCTGCCAGCCTTAAGAATCCATTCGGCCCACAATGTCCATACTACCCCTCTAGAAACCAGTCCCTTTGGCTCACAACACCCATACTAGCAGTCCAAAAAGCAACCCCCACTGGTCACCAATATCGGAATTGGTGGAGAGGTGGAATATTGCATTGAGGGACCAGCCCTACCGTGTGAACATGGGCTAGTGCATTTCCACTTAGTCCACTTAGTCTAGTGCATTGAATAAAGGGATAAGGATCATATGTAGGCAGAGGAGATTAGTTTGGGATCAGTCTTGACCTGAAACATTACCTATCATTGTTCTCCAGAGATGCTGCCTGACTCGTTGAGTTCAGTTTAATTTTAGTTTAGAGATACAGCGCGAAAACAGGCCCGTCGGTCCACCAAGTTCATGCCAACCAGCGATTCTCGTGCACTATCGTACATACTAAGGACAATTTACAATCGGTGCTGGTTCCAAGGGCCGAATTGGCTTACTCCTGCACCTATTGTCTATTGTCTATTTATTGAAGTCAATTAACCTACAAACCTGTATGTCTTTGGAAAATGGAAGGAAACCGGAGTGCCCGGGGAAACCCAAATGGTCGTGAGGAGAACATAATACTCCATAGTGACAGCACCAGCTGTCAGGATCGAACATGGGTCTCTGGCGTTGTAAGGCAGCAACTCTACTGCACTCTACAAGTTATTCCACCACTTTACCTTCCTCTTTAGTTTACATTTACAGTATATGTCATATGTCTAATTCGTGTGTTAGCGTGCCGGAAGCTATGAAAACAAGGAAGAAAAATTGTGGACACAAAATGCTGGAGAAACTCAGTGGGCCAGGCAGCATCTCTGGAGAGAAGGAATGGGTGGCGTTTTGGGTCGAGACCTTTCATCAGTCTGAAGAAGGGACTTGACCCAAAACGTCACCCATTCCTGAGATGCTGCCTGTCCTGCTGAGTTTCTCCAGCATTTTGTGGCAGAAGGTCATAAGGAATAGGAGTAGAATTAGCCCATTCGGCCCATCAAGTCTACTCCGCCATTCAATCATTGGGCCTAACATCGTGGAGCTGGTGGCAGCCTCCGGCCCGGAACCAATCTGAGGCTCCAGTTGCGGAGCCTGCGGACCTCCCACCGCAGAGCTGGCTGCCTTCGGAACGGGAAGCGCTGTGGTGGCGCGTGGCTGTGACCCGACTTTGGAGCTTCGGAGGCTCCGGCCGCAGGCCCAGTGGACAGGAACATCGGGAGCTCGCAGGTCCCTGGTGGGAGACCCCTTTTCGGAGCTCCCGCAATGGCAACTTCTCCTGCTGGAATCGCGGGGTTTAAAGGACTCGGAGCGGGGCCTAACATCGCCCGGCGCGGCTTAAACGGCCACGGGACTTACCATCGCCCGCTGGGGGCTTTAACATCGGGAGCCCCAGTTCACCTCGTTGCTGCAGTTGGACTGCTGGACCGCGGGAGAAGAACGAAGGGAAGAGATAAGACTTTTGCCTTCCATCACAGTGAGGAGGTTTTGGAGATTCACTGTGATGGATATCTGTGTAAATTGTGTTAAGTGTCGGTCTTGGTTTTTTTTGTAATGTTAAGATTGTAGAAATGCAATTTTGTTCAAACCAAGCTGAATAACAATAAAACACATTCTATTCTATTCTATCTACCTCTCCCTCCTAACCCAATTCTCCTGCCTTCTCCCCATAACCTCTAACACTCGTGCTAATCAAGAAATTAGTGCTGATATTCAGTGTAAACCAGCATTCGCAGTTCCTTCCTACACAGATTAATTGTGGATTTCAGATAAGGCAGAGGTCCACCTGCCTCAATTACCAACTCCAGCAGCTGATTCCATGCACCTACCACCCTCTGTGTAAAAACGTTGACCCTCAGCTTCCTATTACATCTTTACCCCCTCACTGTAAGCCTATGTCCTCTGGTTCACGATTCCTCTACTCTGGGCAAGAGACTCTGTGCATCTAACCAATCTATCCTTCTCATGATAAGTTCATCCCTCATCCTCCTGCACTCCAAGGAATAGTCCTACACTGCTCAGCCTCTCCCTATAGCTCAGGCCCTTGTGTTCTGGCAAGATCCTTGTAACTCTCTGTTATATTTTATCTCTGTTTGCTTTGTTGTCACCTTCTCCCAACCAACAATGATATTCTACATTTTCCTTGATCTGCATTCCCTTTGTCCTGTTTTCACACCTTACACTTCCTCAACTATACACTTCCTTGTCTATGTACCGCCCACTCCCCTGACATCAGTCTGAAGAAGGGTCTCGATCCGAAAGGTCCCCCATTCCTTCTCTCAGGAGGTGCTGCCTGTCTCGTTGAGTTACTCCAGCATTTTGTGCCTATCTTCGATTTCAACCAGCACCTGCAGTTCCTTCCTACACATCCTCGTAAATCTACACCCTTTCCAACTTGGCAGCATATTTCCCATAACATGGTGTTCAGAACTGAACACAATACTGTAAACGCAGCCTCACCAATGTTTTACACAATTGCAACATGACCTCCCAACTTCCAGACATCATTCCTAACACATGCATCTTGAACGGAACAATAAAACTCAAGTGTAAGCTGAACCACTGTTTTTATGATAGTTCATTGGATTTCTTCAATCTGATTCTGTTTATTCAGCCTGGGATATTGGATTTCTTCGATCTGATTTTCCGTTTATTCAGCCTGGGATATTGCACGCTTTATTAACACCGTCTCGACCTGCCCTGAAACTTTCAATAAACCACCCACAGTGCCACTGCTATTGCATTACAGCGAGAGAAATAGAGATACACACTTCAGGTCACTGGGTTTCAAGGCCAACAAGTCACCTCAACTGTTAACACTGTTTTATTTCCTCCATAAATGCTGCCCGACCTGTTGTGTATTTCTAGCATTTTCTAGCTTTTATTTCAAATTTGTTGCATCCGCTGTTACATTTTCCATTTCAATTTTTTGTTTTTAAAACCTGACTGTCATGCATAAAAAGAATAGCAATACCTTGGGTCATTAATATTCAAAGAATTGCCATAAGGTCATAAATTCTAGGAGTAGAATTAGGCCATTCAGCTCATAAAGTCCACTCTGCCATTCAATCATGGCTGGTCTGCACTGTTGCCCTCTCACCCAGGTCTACAAAGGACTGATAGAGAGCATCCTCACCACAGGCATCACGGTGTGGTATGGAAACACCACACAGACAGAGAGGAAGGCTCTGCAAAGAGTCATAAAGACTGCAGAGAGGATTATCAGAACGGAACTCCCCTCCATGGATACAATCTATACACAGCGCTGTCAAAAAAGAGCAGAGAGAATCATCAGAGACACACTACATCCAGCTCACTCCCTGCTCAAACACAAAAACTGCACATACAACCTCAGGCACAGACGAGCAGACAGCATCGTCACAAACAGAACACGCTTTTTTAAGAGCTTCTTCCCTGCCACAGTGAGACTCTTGGCCAAAACAAAATGAACTGATGTCCTGACCTACCTCATAGCACATCATATTATTATATTATATTGTCTCCTGGGCCTGTGCAATTTACAATGCAATCAACACTTTTATATAGGGTTTGTGTAATTTACAATGCTCTCACTTTCCCCTTTATATAGGGTTTTAGGCATTTTCTTTCTTTTTTAGTTCTAGAGAAGTATATGTTTTTATAGATTATGTGTCTTCTGTGTGTCTTTTTAACTTGACTTGACTTGACTCTCTGAACAACCGCACAAGAGTTCCTATGTGTGTAAGCACAAATGGCAAATAACGTTTTTGACCTTTGACCTTTGACCTTGGCTGATCTATCTTTCCCTCCTAACCCCATTCTCCTGCCTTCTCCCCATATCCCTTGACACCCGTACTAATCAAGAATCTATCTGTCTCTACCTTAAAAATATCCACTGACGGCCTCCACTGCCTTTTGAGGCAAAGAATTCCACAGATTCACCACCTACATAGAAACATAGAAACATAGAAAATAGGTGCAGGAGGAGGCCATTCGGCCCTTCGAGCCTGTACCACCATTCATTGTGATCATGGCTGACTAAATAAATGTCTCCTCATCTCCTTCCTAAAAAAACGTCCTTTAATTCAAAGGTTATGACCACTAATCCTAGACTCTCCCACTAGTGGAAACATCCTCTCCACATCCACTTTATCCAAGCCTTTCACTATTCCGTCAGTTTCAATGACGTCCCCCTCATTCTTCTAAACTCCAAATGCTCAACATAGGTCAACCTCCTCATTCCTGAGATCATTCTTGTAAACCTCCTCTGGACCCTCTCCAGAGCCAGTACATCCTTCCTCAGATATGGTGCCCACAATGGCTCACAATGGGGCCTTACCAGCGCCTTATAGAGCTTTAGCATTACATCTCTGTTTTTGTATACAAGCCCTCTTGAAATAAATGCTAACATTGAGTTTGCTTTCTTTACTATTGAATCTATATACTATACTATTGAGGGGTAAGAGGTGGAGGTGTTGCATTGCTTATCAGGGAAGATATTACAGCAGTGCTTTGGCAGGATAGATTAGAGGGCTCGTCTAGGGAGGCTATTTGGGTGGAACTCAGAAATGGGAAAGGGGTAGCAACACTTATAGGGGTGTATTATAGACCGCCAAATGGGGACCGAGAATTGGAAGAGCAAATATGTAAGGAGATTGCAGATATTAGTAGTAAGCACAAGGTAGTGATTGTGGGAGATTTCAATTTTCCACACATAGACTGCGAACACATTCTGTAAATGGGCTGGATGGGTTGGAGTTTGTAAAATGTGTGCAGGATAGTTTTTTGCAGCAATACATAGAAGTACCTACTAGAGAAGGGGCGGTGCTGGACCCCCTGTTAAGAAATGAGACGGGTCAGGTGGCGGAGGTATGCATTGGGGAACAGTTCAGGACCAGTGATCTCAATACCATTAGTTTCAATATAATTATGGAGAGGGTCAGAACTAGACCTAGGGTTGAGATTTTTGATTGGAGAAAGGCTAACTTTGAGGAGATACGAAAGGATTTAAAAAGAGTAAATTGGAACAGTTTGTTTTATGGGAAAGATGTAGAAGAGAAATGGAATACATTTAAACGTGAAAATTTAAGAGTACAGAATCTTTATGTCCCTGTTCGGTTGAAAGGAAATCGTAAAAATTGGAAAGAGCCATGGTTTTCAAGGGAAATTGGATACTTGGTTTGGAAAAAGAGAGATCTACAATAATTATAGGCAGCATGGAGTAAATGAGGTGCCTGAGGAGTATAAAGAATGTAAAAAGAATCTTAAAAAAGAAATTAGAAAAGCTAAAAGAAGATATGAGGTTGCTTTGGCAAGTAAGGTGAAAGTAAATCCAAAGGGTTTCTACAGCTATATTAATAGCAAAAGGATAATGAGGGATAAAATTGGTCCATTAGAGAGTCAGGGTGGACAGCTATCTGCAGAGCCAAAAGAGATGGGGGAGATATTGAACAATTTCTTTTCTTCGATATTCACCAAGGAGAAGGATATTGAATTATGTGAGGTAAGGGAAACAAGTCGAGTAGCTATGGAAACTATGAGATTCAAAAAAGAGGAAGTACTGACACTTTTGAGAAATATAAATGTGGATAAGTTTCCAGGTCCGGATAGGATATTCCCTAGGACATTGAGGGAAGTTAGTGTAGAAATAGCAGGGGCTATGACAGAAATATTTCAAATGTCATTAGAAACGGGAATAGTACCGGAGGATTGGCGTACTGCGCATGTTGTTCCATTGTTTAAAAAGGGGTCTAAGAGTAAACCTAACAATTATAGACCTGTTAGTTTGACGTCAGTGGTGGGCAAATTAATGGAAAGGATACTTAGAGATAATATATATAAGCATCTGGATAAACAGGGTCTGATAACAGTCAACATGGATTTGTGCCTGGAAGGTCATGTTTGACTAATCTTCTTGAATTTGTTGAAGAGGTTACTCGGGAAATTGATGAGGGTAAAGCAGTGGATGTTGTATATATGGACTTCAGTAAGGCCTTTGACAAGGTTCCTCATGGAAGGGTGGTTAAGAAGGTTCAATGGTTGGGTATTAATGGTGGAGTAGCAAGATGGATTCAACAGTGGCTGAATGGGAGATGCCAGAGAGTAATGGTGGATGGTTGTTTGTCAGGTTGGAGGTCAGTGACTAGTGGGGTGCTACAGGGATCTGTGTTGGGTCCACTGTTGTTTGTCATGTACATCAATGATCTGGATGATGGTGTGGTAAATTGGATTAGTAAGTATGCAGATGATACTAAGATGGGTGGGGTTGTGGATAATGAAGTAGATTTTCAAAGTCTACAGGGAGATTTATGCCAGTTGGAAGAGTGGGCTGAAAGATTGCAGATGGAGTTTAATGCTGATAAGTGTGAGGTGCTACATCTTGGCAGGACAAATCAAAATAGGACGTACATGGTAAATGGTAGGGAATTGAAGAATGCAGGTGAACAGAGAGATCTGGGAATAACTGTGCACAGTTCCCTGAAAGTAGAATCTCATGTAGATAGGGTGGTAAAGAAAGCTTTTGGTGTGCTGGCCTTTATAAATCAGAGCATTGAGTATAGAAGTTGGGATGTAATGTTAAAACTGTACCAGGCATTGGTGAGGCCAATTCTGGAGTATGGTGTACAATTTTGGTTGCCTAATTATAGGAAGGATGTCAACAAAATAGATAGAGTACAGAGGAGATTTACTAGAATGTTGCCTGGGTTTCAGCAACTAAGTTACAGAGAAAGGTTGAACAAGTTAGGGCTTTATTCTTTGAAGCGCAGAAGGTTAAGGGGGGACTTGATAGAGGTCTTTAAAATGATGAGAGGGATAGACAGGGTTGACGTGGATAAGCTTTTCCCATTGAGAGTAGGGAAGATTCAAACAAGGGGACATGACTTGAGAATTAAGAGACTGAACTTTAGGTGTAACATGAGGGGGAACTTCTTTACTCAGAGAGTGGTGGCTGTGTGGAATGAGCTTCCAGTGAAGGTGGTGGAGGCAGGTTCGTTTTTATCATTTAAAAATAAATTGGATAGTTATATGGACGGGAAAGGAATGGAGGGTTATGGTCTGAGCGCAGGTGTATGGGACTAGGAGAGAATACGTGTTCGTCACGGACTAGAAGGGTCGAGATGGCCTGTTTCCGTGCTGTAATTGTTATATGGTTATATGGTTATAATCGACTTGCAGTTCAACGTTTTGGTAATCCTGCACCAACACTCCTGTCCCTTTGGATTTGGATTTCTGGATTCTATCCCCATTTAGTAGCGATGTTACAAAACCTACCTTCAGCGGCGCTGCAGATCTGCCACTGGCTGTGTGCACGACTCCAGAGCCTTTGAAGGGAGGCGGGATTAAAATGCAGGTTTGTATCGCTTGTTGGAGAGGGATTTCCTCGGGCTGCTAGTCGATGAAGAAAAATCGATCGGACTTCCTTTCCCAGTTTAAAAAAAAATGCTGGACAATTTAATCGTTGGATTAAAGTAAAAAGCGACTTCTAACTTCAATGTCTTCAACGTGACGGATCGCAATATCAGGACAAAACAAAAGGTAAGTTGTGTATTTCACATTTAATCTTGCTTCTTGGGGTGGCTTTAGTCTAATTTTACGACGCGAAAATGTTATTTAGTCCCCAAACGATTCAGCCATGTCATTGCCTGCCGATATGGGGTTAAAATTCACGGCAATGGCAACGTTCCAATCAATCGCATTCCAGAAACACCCACTCGCAAGATGATTCAAATTATCTTTTTTTTGCTCAATCGTGTCATAAGAGGATCTCAATCGGCTATATTTTGTGTTACTGTCTATCCATAATCAATATTTTTATACTAAATATCCACAACAGTTTTAGTCACAAGTATTGTGCAAAAAATAATAAATTTGATTATATTGTGAGTGGATGTTTCTAGATTAATTTATGGAAAAAAATTAAAAATCCCTTCCATTTTTGCATATGTTCATGACAGTGAGATTTAAAAATCATGTTATATTGTGAATTCTTGTGTGAATGAGATTAGTTTGTTATTTGGATAAGTAGGTTATTTAAACATTTTAGCCTTTTCTTAAGAAATGGATAGAGGTTTATATCTAGTAATTGAATTTGATTAATTTAATTGATTTGATGAAACTGATGAATATGAATTTTTTGTTGGGTATTTACGATTTGTTTTAGCGTTTAACTTTATCATTTCTACATTTTTTCTAAAACTGCAAATAATAACTTGTTTCTGTTACTGCTGTTCAGTGTTTTTTTTCCTTTACATTTTAAACAGATTCTCTGAAGAAGAAATGCAAAATTGTCAATCCAAATGCCCAGCAAAAGAGACTGATTTAGACAGCATTCGCAGAGATTATCCGAATTTGGGCTATTCCAAATGTGATGATCTACAGGACATTCTTAATGGGAAAGTAGTGTGCAGAAAGACATGTCATGCATGGTTTGAAGAGCAAAAACTTGTAGTTTACAAAGCAGAAAGACAAGGTGTACAGAGTTGCTTATTGGTTACAATCTGAGGAGTATGATGATGCTACTGATTATGATATGCCAATGTACCAGCTAGCAACAGACCTTCTCCATAAAGACTTGGTCCATTGCTAGAAATTGTAATTGATTTACCTATCTGTTACGGACTTACAGCATATAATACAATAATATTAAAGTTCTGAACTTGAGAATATCACATTTTTGAATTTTCAAGGCAGTCTGTGTGTTTATTACTATTTCATTCACAACGGTCAATTTTGTAATTAGCTACAATTAGGTAACTAACCAATTATATGCTTTAAATTCAGGTTATCTAAGTAAGGTGTTTTATATTTGTTTCAGAATACTTCAATCTATAATAACTGTAAAATTCATTCAGTTCTCTTAATTTTTAAGAAAGTTATGGGCTTTTGACTGTCCTCGATCACAGCTTTTGTGTTAAGTCAATGGATAAGCAATAGGGACCAAGATGCTAATTTCCGAGTATGGAAATGGCCATATCTTCTTTAATTCTGAAGATATGAAAGTGAATTAGGTGTCAAATTAAAATTCTTTGTATGCTTTATCTGATGGGATAAATTATAGGTTTGATTTTTAATATCTCAAAATTTTGTACCATTCCTACATTTAGAAAAAAGTCTACACCTTTATTCCTTCTACCAAAATGCATGACTCCACACTTTGCTACACTATATTCCACTGCCACTTCTCTGCCTAGTCTCCCAACCTGTCCATTAGAATCATACTGCATGATAACAGTCCCTTCGGCTCAACTCATTCATGATGACCAAGCTGCCCCATTGAGGATACAGGTTTTCTCTGCCCTAGAAGAAATCCCATGGTCCAGAAAATCTGAATCCCTGCCCCCTGCACCAACTCCTCAGCCACATTTTCATCTCCCATATCTTCCCATTCCTACCCTCATTGGCACTGGAAGTAATCTTGGAGATCACTACCCTGGAGGTCCTGCTTTGAACGCATTTATCTTACTCCCTCAACTCATATTTTTAATTTTTTTTTAAATTAAAAATATGTGCAGGAGTAGGCCATTCGGCCCTTCGTTGTCAGCACCGCCATTCAATATGATCATGGCTGATCATCCTGAATCAGCACCCCGTTCCTGCTTTTTCCCCATATCCGTTGATTCTGTTAGCCCTAAGAGCTAAAAAGAACTCTCTCTTGAAAACATCCAGTGAATTGGCCTCCACTGCCTCCAGTGGCAGAGAATTCCACAGATTCACAACTCTCTGGGTGAAAACGTTTTTCCTCATCTCAGTCCTCAATAGCCTACCCCTATATTCTTAATTTTGCAGAACCTCGTCCCTTTCCCCACCTACGTATATCGTTTGTGCCAACATGCATGACGACCTAGGAGATTAGTGGGTAAAATTAGGGGACATGGTATTGGGGGTAGAGTGCTGACATGAATAGAAAAGTGGTTGGCAGATAGGAAACAAAGAGTATGGATTAACTGGTCCCTTTCAGAATGGCAGGCAGTGACTAGTGGGGTGCTGCAAGGATCGGTTCTGGGACCCCATCTATTTACAATATACATCAATGATTTAGATGAAGGGATTCAACATAACATTAGCAACCTCTCAAAGCACTTCATCACCACAGGCGTTAATGCCACTGGTTGACAGTCCTCATCTCTATCCTACAGGAATGCCCTATAATTCTGAGGCTATGACTTCTGGTCCTAGACTCTCCCACTCGTGGAACCATCCTCTCCTCATCCACTCTATCCAGGACTCCTCAACAAACCAAAGGCTCAATTATCAGATTGTGTTCTTGTTTTCCACTATCGTCAAAGTCATTGGAAGAGTTCTAAGCCCCTGTCCCACTTAGGAAACCTGCACGGAAACCCCTGGAGACTTTGCGCCCCACTCAAGGTTTCCGTGCGGTTCCCGGAGGTTTTTTGTCAGTCTCCCTACCTGCTTCCACTACCTGCAACCTCCGGCAACCACCTGCAACCTCCAGGAACCGCACGGAAACCTTGGGTGGGGCGCAAAGTCTCCAGAGGTTTCCGTTCAGGTTTCCTAAGTGGGACAGGGATATCGTGCTCAGGAGATTGAAAGGTCTGCTGGAAAATGAGGAGATACATTTTTCCAATGCTGCTAAGAAATGTGGGCAATATTATTGTACTTCTTGTTAGCGTGCGTCTCAAATCAGTATTTCTGTCTATGGCTCCTGTAACACCGCTTGCAGTGGAATCCAATAAGCCTCCCCCCCCCCCCCCCCCCCCCCTCCTCCCGAACATGAATAGTAGATAATAATTTGGTTGTCAAGACACAAACCGATAATGATTACCCCTTAGTCATTTGGAATTGTACGTCTGCAGAATGAGGTTCTGTAGCTATCAGGATTAGTTTGCTGACTGTCTGCCTTTGAGCATCTTCATGCTTCAAACCGGTTTCCATTTGCAACACTATAAAACAAAAAGGTCATGTTCTTCATAATCCATCGAATTATTAAGAAGGGACTAAGCCAGAGGAAGAGAGAGAGGGAGAGAGAGAGAGAGAGAAAGAGAGAGAGAGAGAGAGGAGAGAGAGAGAGAGAGAGAGAGAGAGAGAGAGAGAGAGAGAGAGAGAGAGAGATAGAAAGAGAGAGAGAGAGAGAGAGAGGGGGGGGAGAGAGAGAGAGAGAGAGAGAGAGAGAGAGAGAGAGAGAGGGAGAGAGAGAGAGAGAGAGAGAGAGAGGGAGAGGGAGAGAGAGAGAGAGGAAGAGAGAGAGGGAGAGAGAGAGAGAGAGAGAGAGAGAGGGAGAGAGAGAGAGAGAGAGAGAGAGAGAGAGAGAGAGAGAGAGAGAGAGAGAGAGAGAGAGAGAGAGAGAGAGAGAGAGAGAGAGAGAGAGAGAGAGAGAGAGAGAGAGAGAGAGAGAGAGAGGGAGAGAGAGAGGAGTGGGGAAAGAGAGAGAGAGAGAGGAGAGGAGAGAGAGAGAGAGAGAGGAGAGGGGGGAGAGAGGGGGGGGGGGTTTCGCGGCTTCCGGTGGCTGGCATCAGTCGACCCGCCCTAAGGGGCCTGCCTGTTTTCTACTGGGATGTGTTAAGAGTGAGGAATCTGGTTGTTTTCAGCCAGCGTGTTGCTCCACGAGGGGAGGGGGATGTTGCGGCTGCGGGAGTGGCCGGTCCTCAACAAATCATGGTGGGTGTCGAGGAGAGGTGTGCGCCCAGAGTGGTTTTAAATGAGCCCTTACCCGCTCCGTCAGATCTGCTCATTGGGCCTCGGTTCCGGGATATATCTCGGGCACCGGTTCCACACAACCTGAGCCGCCTTTCGGAGATGACCAGCATGCCGTTTCGTGACGCGAAGAGACGCTCACTGTATAGAATGTTCCTACACATTCTGCACCTCCTTGCCTTCGTTTCCCGACCCGACACACCATGGCGGACGGTGTTACCACCTGAAGGCGGGGAGGGTCCCCAGTGGGGGTCCCTCTACAAGGGAGTTGTCCCCCTTTACATTGGGGACCTGGGGTGGAGAGTGCTGTACAGAGCGGTGGCGTGTAACAAACTTTTGAGTCGGTTCACGGACTCGTCCGCTGCCTGTATTTTTTGTGGCGAGGAAGAGACCGTGTTCCACATTTATATGGAGTGTGAGAGGCTACTGCCCCTGTATCAATATCTGAAGGGGTTGTTCCTAAAGTTCTGGTTGCATTTTAGTCCTATGAGTCTTGTGTTTGGACACAAGGCAGGGTGTGGGGAGAGCCAAGTGGGAGGGTGGGACCTACCTGTCGGTCTACTCCTGGGCCTGGCCAAGATGGCCATTCACGGGTCCAGGCAGCAGGCGGTTGATGTTCAGGCTAGAGTCGGCTGCCTGCCCCTCTTTCGGGCCTACGTCCGTGCACGTGTGTCCTTGGAGAGGGAACATGCGGTGTTCACGGGGACTTTGGAGGTATTCCGTGGGAACTGGTCATCGCGTGGGGTTGAGAGTATTGTGAACAATGATTGTAACGTTGTACTATAATGACACGATATAATGTAATTTCTTTTTTTTGTTTATGACTTTGATCTGTTGTATCATTTGTTGTGTCGAATATAGTCTTGGAATTTTTTTAAAAAAAGAGAGCGAGAGAGAGAGACCTCCAAGATGAGGGACACTTTCTTCCCACAATTATCCCAGCTATTATAAGCTGAACAATCCTCCCACATTTACAGAGCAGTCCTGAACTACTGTCTGCCTCATTGTGTAGGGAATGGAGGGATATGGATTCAGTGGAGGCAGAGAAGTTTGGTTTACCTCAACATCATTCAGCATCTGTGACTGTGTGCCAAAGAGCCTGCTGCTGTGATGTACTGTTCTATGTAGAGGGTGGAACTGCAGATATTGGATAGACACAAAATGCTGGAGTAACTCAGCGGGACGGGCAACATCTCTGGTGGGAAGGAATGCATGTGACATATCGGGGCAAGACCCTTCTTCATACTGCAAGTCACGGGAAAGGGAAACGAGAGATATAGACGGTGATGTAGAGAGATATAGAACAATGAATACAAGGTGCAAAACTGTAACGATGATAAAGGAAACAGGCCATTGTTAGCTGCTTGCTAGGTGAGAACAAGAAGCTGGTGTGACTTGGGTGGGGGAGGGATGGAGAGAGAGAGAGAGAGAGCTGGGGTTACTTGAAGTTAGAGAAATCAAAATCATAAGCTGCCCCAGCGAAATATGAGATGCTGTTCCTCCAATTTCTGTATGGCCTCATTCTGGCATTGGAGGAGGCCCAGGACAGAAAGGTCAGTGTGGGAATGGGAAGGAGAATTAAAGTGTTTAGCAACCGGGAGATCAGGTCGGTCCAGGTGGACTGAATGGAGGTGTTCCACAAAACGATCGCCCAGTCTGCGTTTGGTCTCGCCCGCCGATGTATAGGAGTCCACATCTTGAACAACGGATACAGTGGATGAGGTTGGAGGAGGTGCAAGTGAACCTCTGCCTCACCTGAAAGGACTGTCGTGGTCCCTGGACAGAGTTGAGGGAGGAGGTATAGGGACAGGTGTTGCATCTTCTGCGGTTGCCGGGGAAGGTACCTGGGGAGGGTGTGGTGTGGGTGGGAAGGGATGTGTTAACCAGCGAGTTGTGGAGGGAACGGTCTCTGCGCAAGGCAGAAAGGGGTGGAGATGGGAAAATGTGACTAGTGGTGGGATCCCGTTGGAGATGGCGAAAATGTCGGCGGTTTACGTGTTGTATGCGACAGCTGATGGGGTGGAAGGTGAGGACAAGGGGGTCTCTGTTTCTGTTGCAACTAGGGGGAGGGGGAGCAAGGGCGGAGCTGCTGGGTACCGAGAAGACACGAGTGAGGGTCTCATCTATGATGGGAGAGGGGAACCCCCGTTCCCTAAAGAATGAGTAAATCTCAGATGCCTAGGGTATGGAGCACATCATCTTGGGCGCAGATGCGATGTAGACGGAGGAATTGGGAGTAGGGGATAGAATCTTTACTGGAGGCAGGTGGGAAGAAGTGTGGTGGAGATCGTTGTGGGAGTCAGTGGGTTTGTAGTAGATGTCAGTCTCCTGTCAGTAGATGTCTGTCCCCTGTGATGGAGACTGTGAGGGAGGGAGGTGTCGGAGATGGTTTGAGTGTAGGATGGAAATTGGCGGTGAAGTTAATGAAGTCCATGAGTTCTGCATGGGTGCAGGAGGTAGCTCCGATGCAGTCAACAATGTGATGGAGATAGAGTTCGGGGATAGGGCCAGTGTTCTCCTGGAACAAGGATTGGTTAGCGTACCCTACAAAGAAGCAGGATTGGCTGGGGCCTATGCGGATGCCCATATCTACTCCTTTGAATTGGAGCAAGTGGGACGAGTCAAAGGAGTTGTTAAGGGAGAGGACCAGCTCCGCTAAGCGGAGGAGAGTGTTAGTATGTTCTATGTTACATGTTCTAATCTCACTGAACGCAAAGTACATTGAAATTTTAAATAGAGTCACAGTCTTACAGCGTGGAAACAGGCCCTTTGGCCCAACCTGCCCACATCGGACAACATGCCCACACTAGTCCCACCTACCTGCGTTTGGCCCATATCCCTCCAGATGTGTTTAAAAAGGAACTGCAGATGCTGGAAAATCCAAGGTACACAAAAAAGCTGGAGAAACTCAGCAGGTGCAGTAGCATCTATGGAGCGAAGGAAATAGGCAACGTTTCGGGCTGAAACCCTTCTTCAAAAGTCTGAGTTTCTCCAGCTTTTTTGTGTACCTTCCCTCCAGATGTGTCCTGTCCATGTACCTGTCTAAATGTATCTTAAAATGTTAAAACATTCTGAAAATACTTTAAGCACGATGATAACAGTGATTTTAACCATTTCAATTGTCACATTACATGGTTGAACATTTGAAAAGGCAATTGGCGATCACAGTTTAAGAATAAAGGGTAAGCCATTTAGAACGGAGACGAGGAAACACGAGTTGTGAGTCTGTGGAATTCTCTGCCTCAGAGGACGGTGGAGGCCGGTTGTCTGGATACTTTTACGAGAGAGCTAGATAGGGCTCTTAAAGATAGTGGAATCAGGGGATATGGGGAGAAGGTAGGAATGGGGTACTGATTGGTAGCCATGATCACATTGAATGGCAGTGCTGGTTCGAAGAGCTTGAATGGCCTTCTCTTGCACCCATTGTCTATTGTCTATTGTCTAAAACCAGTGGGGATTTAAAATGATACAACTCACACCCAGCATCCTCAGTATATCTGAGGAGATGCAGATCTGAATGCTTGATCCTGCATCTTTCAAAGCATCTGCAAACACTTCTTTTAATTCACAATCCCTTCTCAATTG
>NC_073377.1:1787130-1832130 GCF_028641065.1 Leucoraja erinaceus
GTCCTCACCAAATCATGGCGGGTGTCGAGGAGTGGCGTGCGCCTAGAGTGGTTTTAAATGAGCTCTTACCCGCTCCGTCAGATCTGCTCATTGGGCCTCGGTTCCGGGATATATCTCGGGCACCGGTTCCACACAACCTGAGATGATTAGCGTGCCGTTTCGTGACGTGAAGAGACGCTCACTGTATAGAATGTTCCTGCACATTCTGCACCTTCTTGCCTTCGTCTCCCATCCCGACACACCATGGCGGACGGTGTTACCACCTGAAGGCGGGGAAGGTCCCCAGTGGGGGTCCCTCTACAAGGGAGTTGTCCCCCTTTACATTGGGGACCTGGGGTGGAGAGTGCTGCACAGAGCGGTGGCGTGTAACAAACCTTTGAGTCGGTTCACGGACTCGTCCGCTGCCTGTATTTTCTGTGGCGAGGAAGAGACCGTGTTCCACGTTTATATGGAGTGTGAGAGGCTACTGCCCCTGTATCAATATCTGAAGGGGTTGTTCCTAAAGTTCTGGTTACATTTTAGTCCTACGATTCTTGTGTTTGGACACAAGGCAGGGTGTGGGCAGAGCCAAGTGGGGGGTGTGACGTACCTGTCGGTCTACTCCTGGGCCTGGCCAAGATGGCCATTCGCGGGTCCAGGCAGCAGGCGATGGATGGTCAGGCAAGAGTCGGCTGCTTGCCCCTCTTTCGGGCCTACGTCCGTGCACGTGTGTCCCTGGAGAGCGAACATGCGGTGCTCACGGGGACTTTGGAGGTATTCCGTGGGCGCTGGTCACCGCGTGGGGTTGAGAGTATTGTGAACAATTATTGTAATGTTGTACTATAATGACACTTGATATAATGTAATTTCTTTTTTTTGTTTATGACTTTGATCTGTTGTATCATTTGTTGTGTCGAATATAGTCTTGGAATTAAAAAAAAAAAAAAAAGAGAGAGAGAGAGAGAGAGAGACCTCCAAGATGAGGGACACTTTCTTCCCACAATTATCCCAGCTATTATCAGCTGAACAATCCTCCCACATTTACAGAGCAGTCCTGAACTACTGTCTACCTCATTGTGGAGGGAATGGAGGGATATGGATTCAGTGGAGGCAGAGAATTTAGTTTACCTCAACATCATTCAGCATCTGTGACTGTGTGCCAAAGAGCCTGCTGCTGTGATGTACTGTTCTATGTATAGGGTGGAACTGCAGATATTGGATAGACACAAAATGCTGGAGTAACTCAGTGGGACGGGCAACATCTCTGGTGGGAAGGAATGCGTGACGTATCGGGGCAAGACCCTTCTTCATACTGCAAGTCACGGGAAAGGGAAACGAGAGATATAGACGGTGATGTAGAGAGATATAGAACAATGAATACAAGATGCAAAACTGTAACGATGATAAAGGAAACAGGCCATTGTTAGCTGTTTGCTAGGTGAGAACGAGAAGCTGGTGCGACTTGGGTGGGGGAGGGATGGAGAGAGAGAGAGAGAGTGCTGGGGTTACTTGTAGTTAGAGAAATCAAAATCATAAGCTGCCCCAGCGAAATATGAGATGCTGTTCCTCCAATTTGTGTGTGGCCTCACTCTGACAATGGAGGAGGCCCAGGACAGAAAGGTCAGTGTGGGAATGGGAAGGAGAATTAAAGTGTTTAGCAACCGGGAGATCAGGTCGGTCCAGGTGGACTGAATGAAGGTGTTCCACAAAACGATCGCCCAGTCTGCGTTTGGTCTCGCCCGCCGATGTATAAGAGTCCACATCTTGAACAACGGATACAGTGGATGAGGTTGGAGGAGGTGCAAGTGAACCTCTGCCTCACCTGAAAGGACTGTCGTGGTCCCTGGACAGAATTGAGGGAGGAGGTATAGGGACAGGTGTTGCATCTTCTGCGGTTGCCGTGGAAGGTACCTGGGGAGGGTGTGGTTTGGGTGGGAAGGGATGTGTTAACCAGCGAGTTGTGGAGGGAACGGTCTCTGCGCAAGGCAGAAAGGGGTGGAGATGGGAAAATGCGACTAGTGGTGGGATCCCGTTGGAGATGGCGAAAATGTCGGCGGATTACGTGTTGTATGCGACAGCTGATGGGGTGGAAGGTGAGGGCAAGGGGGTCTCTGCTTCTGTTGCAACTAGGGGGAGGGGGAGCAAGGGCGGAGCTGCTGGGTGCCGAGAAGACACGAGTGAGGGTCTCATCTATGATGGGAGAGGGGAACCCCCGTTCCCTAAAGAATGAGTAAATCTCAGATGCCTAGGGTATGGAGCACATCATCTTGGGCGCAGATGCGATGTAGACGGAGGAATTGGGAGTAGGGGGATAGAATCTTTACTGGAGGCAGGTGGGAAGAAGTGTGGTGGAGATCGTTGTGGGAGTCAGTGAGTTTGTAGTAGATGTCAGTCTCCTGTCAGTAGATGTCTGTCTCCTGTGATGGAGACTGTGAGGGAGTGAGGTGTCGGAGATGGTTTGAGTGTAGGATGGAAATTGGCGGTGAAGTTAATGAAGTGCATGAGTTCTGCATGGGTGCAGGAGGTACCACCTAACATAGTCAACAATGTGATGGAGATAGAGTTCGGGGATAGGGCCAGTGTTCTCCTGGAACAAGGATTGGTTAACGTACCCTGCAAAGAAGCAGGATTGGCTGGGGCCTATGCAGATGCCCATATCTACTCCTTTGAATTGGAGCAACTGCGACGAGTCAATGGAGTTGTTAAGGGAGAGGACCAGCTCCGCTAGGCGGAGGAGAGTGTTAGTATGTTATATGTTACATGTTCTAATCTCACTGAACGCAAATACATTGAAATTTTAAATAGAGTCACAGTCTTACAGCGTGGAAACAGGCCCTTTGGCCCAACCTGCCCACATCGGACAACATGCCCACACTAGTCCCACCTACCTGCGTTTGGCCCATATCTCTCCAGATGTGTTTAAGAAGGAACTGCAGATGCTGGAAAATCCAAGGTACACAAAAAAGCTGGAGAAACTCAACAGGTGCAGCAGCATCTATGGAGCGGAGGAAATAGGCAACGTTTCGGGCCGAAACCCTTCTTCAAAAGTCTGAGTTTCTCCAGCTTTTTTGTGTACCTTCCCTCCAGATGTATCCTGTCCATGTACCTGTCTAAATGTATCTTAAAATGTTAAAACATTCTGAAAATACTTTAAGCACGATGATAACAGTGATTTCAATCATTTCAATCGTCACATTACATGGTTGAACATTTGAAAAGGCAATTGGCGATCACAGTTTAAGAATAAAGGGTAAGCCATTTAGAACGGAGACGAGGAAACACGAGTTGTGAGTCTGTGGAATTCTCTGCCTCAGAGGACGGTGGAGGCCGGTTGTCTGGATACTTTTACGAGAGAGCTAGATAGGGCTCTTAAAGATAGTGGAGCCAGGGGATATGGGGAGAAGGTAGGAATGGGGTACTGATTGGTAGCCATGATCACATTGAATGGCAGTGCTGGTTCGAAGAGCTGAATGGCCTTCTCTTGCACCCATTGTCTATTGTCTATTGTCTAAAACCAGTGGGGATTTAAAATGATACAACTCACACCCAGCATCCTCAGTATATCTGAGGAGATGCAGATCTGAATGCTTGATCCTGCATCTTTCAAAGCATCTGCAAACAATTCACCGCCAATGATATCGCATTGAAATAAGAACTATAGATCACTTTTAATTCACAAATCGCACTTCTCTAAATTGATCTAGTTTGGATCAGTGGGCTGAGGAGAGTAATTTTGTGCTCTATTCAATTTACACCAATGATCCCAAGGCCAGCATTTGCTGCCTGTCCCTAATTCCCCTTAAATTGACTGCGGTGAAGAGAGTCAGCAGCTTCAAGGTATTTTGAGTTTAGCTTAGTTTAGTTTAGAGATATAGCGCGGAAACAGACCCTTCGGCCCACCGAGTCCGCACTGACAAGTGATCACTGCATATTAACGCTATCCTACACACACTAGGGGCAATTTACACTTACACCAAGCCTACTAACCTACAAACCTGTCGTCTTTCCCGGGATGACGGGACTGTCATATGCTGAGACAAGGGAGCAGCTGGGCTTGTACACTCTGGAGTTTAGAAGGATGAGAGGTTATCTCATTGAAACATATAAACATTATTAAATTTCGTTGTACATGGCTCATGTTACAATGACAATAAAGAAACTATTCTAAGGGTTTGAACATGCTAGAGGCAGGACATATGTTCCCGATGTTGGGGGAGTCCAGAACCAGGGGCCACAGTTTAAGAATAAGGAGTAAGCCATTTAGAACGGAGACGAGGAATCACTTTTTCTCACAGAGAGTGGTGAGTCTGTGGAATTCTCTGCCTCAGAGGGCAGTGGAGGCAGGTTCTCTGGATACTTTCAAGAGCAAGGTAGATAGGGCTCTTAAAAATAGCGAAGTCAGGGGATATGGGGAGAAGGCAGGAACGGGAGGGTACTGATTGGGGATGATCAGCCATGATCACATTGAATGGCGGTGCTGGCTCGAAGGGCCGAATGGCCTACTTCTGCACCTATTGTCTATTGTCTATTGTCTTTGAAGTGTGGGAGGAAACCGGAGCACCCGGGATAAAACCCACGCGGTCACGGGGAGAACGTACAAACTCCGTATAGACAGCACCCATAGTAGTCAGGATCGAACCTGGGTCTCTGGCGCTGTAAGGCAGCAACTCTACCGCTGCGCCACTGTGCTGCCCTCTCTGAAGACCTGTCCTGGTATCTGTATCGCACTCCTGGGCGTTCAAGTTGCTGAACCAGGCCGTGATGCAAACAGTCCATATGCTCTGTACTGCACACCTGCAGAAGGTTAAGAGAGTACGTTAAGTTAGTTTAGTTTAGTTTAGAGACACAGTGCGGAAACAGACCCTTCGGCCCACCGAGTCCATGCCGACCAGCGATCCCCGCGCAGTAACGCTATCCTACCCACTCTGGGGACAATTTACAATCATGCCAAACCTGTACGTCTTTGGAGTGTGGGAGGAAATCGGAGCTCCCGGAGAAAACCCACGCAGGTTCACGGGGAGAACGTACAAACTCCTTACAGACAAGCACTGGTAGTCAGGATCAAACCAGGTCTCTGATGCTGTAAGGCTGCAACTCTACCGCTGTGCCACCCTCATGAATGAATGGAACTGACCACTGTGCCACCCTAATCCACATTTATAGCCCTCCTCACCTCTCAGCCTCCAACGCTCCAAGGAATAAAGTCCTAACATGCCCAACCTCTCCCCATAGCTCAGCCCCACACGACCTGGCAACATCCTCATCAATCTTAATGACATCGTAATGACATCCTTCCTGTAGCAGAGTGACCAAAACTCAGCACAATGCTCCAAGTGCGGCCTCACCAATGTCTTATACAACCATAACATAACGTCCCAACTTCTCCACTCAGTATTCTGACTGATGAAAGCCAATGTACCAAATGCCTTCTTTACCACCCTATCGATCTGGTTGCCATTTTCAGGGAAGCATGTTACCTGTAGCCCTGGACCCCTCTATAGGTTAACATGTCTGAAGAAGGATCCCAACCTGAAACTATGTCTGTCCACGTCCCCCACAGATATTGCCTGATCTGCTGAGTTCCACTGTCTACAACTTGTTATCTTCTATCCCATAGCCAACAACCGACCATTGTGGGCTCCACCTTTCCTTGGATATTATTGCATTTTTCATATCTTCCATTCATTTGCCCCATATCTCTGGTTTACCATTCCCTTGACTCTCAGTTCTGAAGAAGGGTCTCGACCCTTAAACGTCATCTATTCCTTTCTGCAGAAGGGCGGCATGGTGGCGCAGCAGTAGAGTTGCTGCCTTACAGCACTTACACTGCCAGAGACCCAGGTTAGATCCCGACTACGAGTGCTGTCCATGCGGAGTTTGCACGTTCTCCCCGTGACCACGTGGACATTCTCTGTGACATTCAGTTTCCTCCCACACTCCAATGGCATACAGGTTAGTAGGTTAATTGGCTTGGTGTAAATGTAAATTGTCCCTAGTGGGTGTAAGATAGTGTTAATGTGCGGGGATCGCTGGTCGGTGCGGATTCGGTGGGCCGAAGGGCCTGTTTCCGCGGTGTGTCTTTATACAGACTAATCCAGAAATGCTGCCAGACCCACGGAGTTACTCCAGCTTTTTAAGTCTGACTTTGGTTGCTTGACCGGTTGAGTTCCTCCAGCACTTTGTGTTTTGCTCAAGATTCCAACATCCGCAGTTCCCTGCATCTCCAGGTTAATGGTTTCTTTTGTTTTGGCGAAAGGAAACAAAAACCCATTTTCAACAGCAAACAGCCGTGCATTTCCTCACATTCGCCGTCCCTCTGCCTGTGACACTCAATTAATCTGAAGAAGCGGCTGGAACCGGGACAAGCTCATGGGATTAAACAAATAAATTGGACAGAGAGAGATGGATGAGAGAAATCTCGCGCAAACAAGTCTGTGGGCAAGACAATGAGAATAATGAAAAGGAAATAATTGCTTATTGTGGATTTGGTCAATGATGGGGGAAGGATCATAAGGTCATAAGTGATAGGCGTAGAATAGTAAGATTAAACGAGAACTTGCCAGTTTCAAAGTTTGATCTGTATTTTATGAGGAGTTACGATGAGGGATTACGTGAAGAACCCGTCCAGCACGCATGCGCGACATACTTCAAAGCAGCGGCGTGGAATCACAGAAAGACGCAATAATTGAAATAAACATAGTAAAGAAAAGGAGAACTTAAATACCATCTGATCTCTATAGTTGAGGGTGGGAGCGGAGGGCACGTAATCCCTCATCGTAACTCCTCATAAAATACAGATCAAACTTCAAACTGGTAAGTTCTCGTTTAATCTTACTATTTTACTTCGGAGTCACATGAGTGACTACGTGAAGATTTCAAAGCTCTGTGATTTCAAACCGTGTAACAGTTCATACTTCACTCGCTGCCGAAGTCATTCGAGGGAGGAAGTATGTTATCGTAATCAACCATGAATATCTTGGTAAAAACAATAATGGTATTTATTTTGAAAACAATAACAAAGAAAAATAATGCTCCCCCGGGCTTAAATTATATATTTGCAAATTCTAATATTTTTTCTGCAAACGATACAGGTTCTGACAGCGGCTTGTTATAAAAAGTTTGGAACGTTTTCTCCCTAGACCACCCCGCTGTAGCCAGGATGTGGTCCATAGGCACGTCCATCCTTTTAGTCACCGATGTGGATACTGCCCTGGTGGAGTGAGATTTATACACGTTAGTATTTGCTCCAGCAGCTCCCAGTACCTACTTGAGCCATCTTGAGATAGTTTGGCTCGTCACCCGACCTTGAGGTTTCTTGTGGCTGACCCATAAGGCTTTTTCTCTCCCTTGGGGATTTCTTGTTGTGTCGATGTAGTTCAATAAGTGGGTCATGACACATAACCGTGGTTCAGGTGGGTATGCCCGGAATTCCATGACTGAACCTGATGTTCCTGGTCTGCTCTGTTTGACCAGCCTCTGAATGGTAAATGAGACACGGTCTGGTGTTACAACCATATTGTCCAATCGTAGTAGATGGAGTGACTGGACTCTTTGTGCTGAGACAAGGCCATCAGCATGACCGTTTTCAGGGTTAGCTGTTCCAGGGTGATGGACCTGGCTGGTGACCATCCCCTAAGGTATGTCAGGACCACACTGACATCCAAGATTTGGGTGTACCTAGGTCTGGGGGGATTAGAGTTGAATGTGCCTCTCATGAGTTTGATCACCAGCGGGTGGGACCCTATGGCCTGTTGTCCTGGTGCCTGAATTAAGTAGGCTGACAGAGCACTTCTGGCTGTGTTAATGGCGCTGTAGCTGAGTCCTTCATTGTGGTGAAAGCCTGCCAGGAACTCCAGTACATTGGTTACAGTAGTAGTTGAATATGTAGTTCCTGTATTCGAACAGTATCTTTCCCACTTCTTGATGTTTGCCAAGTATTGTCTCCTTGTGGATACGCGGTGGGATGCTGTCATCGTGTTGATGGTGTTTTCTGACTATCCCAGGCCCAGCAGAGGTCTTTTCAAAATCTGCAACCCAGGAGTTTAATTTTATCGTGACATGGGTGGCTTATGCCTGATACCGGGTGAGTTAATAAGTCTGGGCTACTGGGAAAAGTCATTGGGGTTTCGATGACCATGTCGAGGACCACTGGGAACCATGGCTGTGTAGGCCAGTCAGGTACTATTAAAATACCTGAAGCAGAGTCCATCTGTATTTTGCGTAGTACCCGACTGATGAGGCAGAAAGGAGGACAAGCATAAATGAAGAATTTTAACCAGTTCAGTGCGAATGCATCTATCGCTGCTGCCTCAGGGTCTGGTTCCCAAGCGACATACATTGGTACCTGGTGATTTAGTCTGGATGCAAACAGTTCAATATCTGGCGTGCCATATTGCTTTGTAATTTTAGCAAATGCTTTGGGATTTAACATCCATTCGGTGTTGTCATTGAATTTGCGTGACCTGGAGTCTGCCATTGTATTTAGCTTACCTGGTAGGTAAGTTGCTGATAGCTAAATATGGCTATCGACACACCATTGCTAGATTGTGTTGACCAATTTGTTGCATGATATCGATTTTATTCTGCCCATATGGTTAATATAGGCCACCACCGTGGTATTATCTATTTGTAAACGAGTGGTGCATATTTGTAGAATATGCTTTTAAACCATAAAATGCACCCAACATTTCCAGATAATTTATGCCCAGTGTCTGTAGTAAAGATGACTCTAGATTAGTCAATCTACCACCTGTGCTGGATATGGTATTAGTTGCTCCCCAGCCTTGAGCACTGGCATCTGTTTGAATGATTAACGTAGGGTTCATGATGATGATAGGGCTGGAACTATGCCAAAAGTTCCCTACCCACCATTATAACTGATATTGCTTCAATGGGTAATTTCATGACTCGGTCAAAGTGACCTGCATGTCATTTTACCGCCTGCACTTTTGCTCTTTGTAAGTTTTGATAGTGCAGAGGTCCAAATTGTGTAGCTGGAAATGCTGCTACCTTTTTGCCAATTACTCTTGCCACTTGTAGAATGGTTGGTTGATCGTTGACAATTAAATTGTTACATGTTTGTCCCAATTTTGCTGCTTTCTCTTTTGGCAATGTTACAGACATGTGGACTGAGTTAATTGTGAATCCCAAATAGTCCATGGTTGTGGATGGCGTCAACTTAGATTTATCTGGATGTAAGACAAACCCCAATGTTTCAAACAATTGTTTGGTAGTTGACACAGCTGATTTAGCCAATTCCATGGTTTTTGCCTACTATTAAGATATCATCAAAATATGCCATGACAATATGTTTCTGTCTTCTTAATATTGCCAAGGCTGGTTTTAATATCTTGGTAAATAATCTTGGGGCTGATGTTAATACATTAGGCAATGCTTTAAACTGCCATTGTTGCCTCATCCAGGTAAATTTCAGGTATCTGCGATGATCCTTTTGAATGGGTACTGAATAATAAGCATCTTTTAAGTCGATGCTTGCCATGAAGTATCCTTTGGAAATCAGTTGTTTGGCAGTTACAAATGTTTCCATTTTGAAATTTATATACTTAACAAACATATTTAGTGAGGTCAAGTCAATGATGATGTGACATCCACCATCTTTTTTGGTTTTAGTGAATATATTTGAGACAAATTCCAAGGGTTCATGTTTGGTTTTCTCAATGATACCCTTTGTAAGTAGCCTCACCAGTTCTGCTTGACCCTCTAGTTTTTCTTTAACTGAGAGGGTAAAGACCCTTTGGGGTGTATGCTGAACTGGTGGCATGTTTTCTTGAACAAATTCTATTTTGTATCCACGAATACTGTTGAGTATATATTTATCATTCGTGATAGACCTCCATGCTTCCACAAACAGGTGTAATCTCCCCCCTGTTAGTATAGATCCCCCACTTTTTATATGCTGGTAGGAACCAGACCCACCTACCTCCATGGTTATGGGTGTTTCTTCTGTTTCTTCGTTGGACGATGTGTTGTCTGATGTGCTGCTGGTTGGGGGTGGCGCATTTTCCATGGGGTCCGCTCTGGGCCCTGGCCTAAAAAAGGCTTTCGGGGATGGTAGGCGGACCCCGAGCTTTCACCAGTCCCATGAGGCTGACGTCGACTGGTGGACGCGGTGGGGTACTACCGTCTGTGTCTTGTGGGTCTGCTCGTTCCGGGGCCTGCCCTCATGAGGCCAAATGTTTTGGACTCTTCTTCCAGGTCCTTCACTTTTTTAGAAAGGTCCTTGCCAAAGAGCAGGATTTGTGGCTCTGAGGCCGGTGTTTTGCACAAACCTGCAAATTTCGGGTTGAGGGCAGGTCTTATTATCTCCTTACGGAGGTTGTTGATCTCGTATTGGGTGTTGCACAGCAGAGCTAATGTATCTTGCTGGTTTGTGGTCATATCCACCCCATCCACGGAACGAGCATAAGAAGTAATGGCTGACGTCAGGAGCCTGAGAATCCGCTGTAATTTTAATTCTTGGTTGCGGATGTTCTGCCCAACGTGCCCCCAGATTTGGCTGTTGACGGCCGGTACGTTGAGCGAAGCGCAGTTTTCTGGGGCCGAATACAGCTCTAGTGCCTCATTGACTACCTGCTCTTGTAGGGGTTTGAAGGACAGGTAGTCTATGCTGGCCGCCAGTTTTGGCTCTAATGGCCGTCCTGCTCGTGGTGCAGCCACGTAGCGGTTGACCACACCCAGCAGCTCTTCCTGGTCCTGTACCCCAAGCGTACTCCCGACATCTTCGGCCAGTGACCCCTCTTCTTGACCAGCCCAGCCCTGGTCGCCAACGCTGCCCTCGGCTGAGGGTGAAGCGATGGCCAGTGCGTTGTGAGGCACTGTGGCGGGAGTGCCTGAACTCCCTTGGCGAGACTGCTCCAGCTCCCGAAGCAAGTCTCGCTGGAGCATTTGCTCCATGAGCCGCTCCATGCAGCTCGGGCGGCTGTGTCTGTCGCTCTCAGGCGGCGAGACGTCCTCGTCAGAGATGTCGGACGTTACCGGCCGGTTTGTCTTCCGTGTAGATTTACTTCCAGCCCGCTACTCAGGATGCGCTAGCGGCACTGGGCTCGACTCGGTGTCAGAAATAGCGGACCACAGGATGTGCGGTCCTGCCGCCTCTCGCCCCCCACTGGTGGAACGCTCCTCTGTTGGAGTCGAACGGGGGGCGGCCTTTTTTGCTTGCCTTGCTTTGCTCATTTTTTCCAGTTGTCGCGACCTGGTGAGACAAAGCAAAGCGAAGTTTTCTAATACGACGTCAGAATAAACTTACCTGACGGTCCGTCTTTTTTAAACTGTAGCGGGAGCGCGCTGTACTCCCGTTCGTCGCTGTTGCACTGCGTGAACGCTCATGTCGCGCATGCGTGCTGGACGGGTTCTTCACGTAGTCACTCACGTGACTCCGAAGTAAAATGAGGCTTTTCAGCCCATCAAGTCTACGCCATTCAATCATGGCTGATCTATCTCTCCCTCCTAACCCCATTCTCCTGCCTTCTCCCCATAACCTCTGACACACGTACTAATTAAGAATCTTTCTATCTCTGCCATAAAAAATATCCACTCATGGCCTCCACAGCTTTCTGTGGCAAAGAATTCCACAGATTCACCACCCTCTGACTAAATAAATTTCTCGTCCCGAATCGTGGGGCTTGAATTGGCCCGTTCATGGGGCTTTTCATCGGCTGGCGGGGGCTTCAACATCGAGAGCGATTTGATTTTAAGCTGCGCCGGGCGCTGTCAGGCCCCGCGAACGGGCCGATTCAGAAAGCGTCTGATAAAGCCCGGATTACAAAACATGGGTGGGGTCACCCCCCACCTCTCAAAGCTGGGGGTGGGGGGGGCTTGTTCCCCCTGCCCCCCACAGGAGTTTTGCCCCCGACAGGGGGTGAAATGAGTGTGTGGCCAGGGTGGTGTGGGTCTGATGATGCTGGCTGGCTTTTTGAGGCAGCGAGTCCTGTAAATCCCTTCGGTGGTGGGGAGGTCAGAGCCCGTGATGGACTGGGCAATCTCCATAAGGTCAAAAGATCACAAGGGATACGAGTAGAATTAGGCCATTTGGCCCATCAAGTCTACTCTGCCATTCAATCAAGGCTGATCTCCCTCTTAACTCCATTCTCCTGCCTTCTCCCCACAACCTCTGTCACCCATACTAATCAATAATCTATCTATCTCTGCCTTACAAATATCCACTGACGGCCTCCACAGCCTCCTGTGGCGAAGAATTCCACAGATTCACCACCCTCTGACTGAAGAAATTCCTCCTTACAAACATTCACAAGGTTTTGAAGTCTTCTTCGCTCCTGGGCATTCAAGTTGCCGATCCGTGCAGTAGGGTTGATAGAGTCAATAGTGAGGAGTCTAGTCTACGATGGACTGAGCTACATCCACAACTCTATGCAACCCAGCCAATAATCCAGAAAAATGATGCATGCGTGCCTTATTCCTTCGCTAACTCGCCTAATTTAATTCTCTGACTTCAGTATTTGATTTAATAGTGCCAGTCCGATTGCAGGAACAAGTAAAAATTCTCGCCTTTTATTGCCATGCTCGGAATGACCGGCTCTGCGATGTTCCTTAGGTTTCCTTGCCTTCACAATTGCTTCCAACTTTTCCTTGTGAGGAAGGGTGCTGAAGGCTGGCGACCGGAAGGTAGCCGGTTCGAATCCCGCTTGGAGTGCATACTGTCGTTGTGTCCTTGAGGCAAGACACTTTACCCACCTTTGCCTGTGTGTAAATGTAATGTAATTATGTGAAGCACTTTGGGGTCAATGCAAGTTGACTAAAAATGTGCTATATAAATAAGATTATTATTATTATTATTATTATTATTATTATTATTAATAAATGGAAACATTGCCTGACCATTGCCTCCACGGAAGGTAGACAAAAATGCTGGAGAAACGCAGCGGGTGAGGCAGCATCTATGGAGCAAAGGAAATAGGCTACGTTTCGGGTCGAGACCCTTCTTCAGACTGATGTGAGGGTGGTGGGGTGGGAAGAAGAAAGGAAGAGGCGGAGACAGTGGGCTGAGGGAGAGCTGGGAAGGGGAGGAGAAAGCAGGGACTACCTGAAATTGGAGAAGTCAATGTTCAAACCGCTGGGGTGTAAACTGCCCAAGCGAAATATGAGGTGCTGCTCCTCCAATTTACGGTGGGACTCACTCTGGCCATGGAGGAGGCCCAGGACAGAAAGGTTGGATTCGAAATGGGAGGGGGAGTTGAAGTGCTGAGCCACCGGGAGATCAGGTTGGTTATTGCGAACCACTTCAACTCCCCCTCATATTTCGCTTGGGCAGTTTACACCCCAGCGATCCTCCATATCTTTCTGTGGCAAAGAATTCCACAGATTCACCACCCTCTGACTGAAGAAATTTCTCCTCATCCCAAAAGAACATCCTTTAACTCTGAGGCTCTGACCTCCAGTCCTGGACCTTCCCACTAGTGGAAACATCCTCTCCACATCCAAGCCTTTCACTATTCCGTATGTTTCAATGGGGTCTCCTCATCATAGGCTAACCCACTCATTCTTGGGATCATTCTTGTCAAGCTCCTCTGGACCCTCTCCAGAGCCAGCACATCCTTCCTTCCTCTGGCTTCACATTTCACCCTTCTTATCTCACAACCATTTGTCTTTTCATCTCAGGCCTTCATCCTGTTAATCACCCCCCCCCCCCCAACTTGCATCCACCTATCACTTGCACGTTCTTTGTCCTGCCCCCCCCCCCCCCCCCCATCTCGCTTCTAGCTTTCTCCTCCCTCCGACAATCAGCCCGAAGACAGATCCCGGCATGTCTCTCCAGAGATGCTGCCTGATCCACTGAGTTCTTCCAGCACTTTGCGTTTTTTTTTTGTTGTAAACTTGCAATTCCGTGTGTCTGCCATGTAGAATCTTGCCTGAAAGACCTTAGATGATGGTTTCGCACTGAAGGTTAATTTTATCTTCAATCACATGCACATGTGTATTAATGTGAAGTTTTGCTGACTCCCCTTCTCGACATTCAACAGGGAATATGCATATGCCAGAACTAGTTTGGTGAAAACTAAACAACTCTGCATACAGTTCCCATAATGTAAGTCATGAGCTCGGTTTAATATGTACTGTGTGGTTGAAGGTCACCTGTACTAAACACTTCATCCCACGGAACTATGGGCCCTTCGGCCCACAATGTCTGTGCCGAACATGATGCCAAGTTAAACTCATCTCATGTGTCGGAAGGCACTGTAGTTGCTGGTTTAAACCGAAGATAGACACAAAATGCTGGAGTAACTCAGCGGGACAGGCAGCATCCCTGGAGAGGAGGAATGGGTGATGTTTCGGGTCAAGACCCTTCTTTAGACTGATCTCATCTCTCTGTGGGTGATCCATATCCCTCGGTTCCCTGCACTTCTATGTGCCTATGCTTTAGACTTTAAACGTTAGAGATACAGTGCGGAAACAGGCCCTTCGGCCCACCGAGTCCACACCGACCAGTAATCACCCCCGTACACTAGCACTATCCTACACACTAGGGACAAATTACGATTTTTACCAAAGCCAATCAACCTACAAACCTGCACGTCTTTGGTGTGTGGGAGGAAACCAGAGATCCCAGAGAAAACCAAAGGCGGGTCACGGGGAGAACGTACAGACAGCAACTGTAGTCAGGATAGAACCCGGGTCTCTGGCACTGCAAGGCAGCAACTCTACTGATGCACCACCATTGTGCCTCCCCAAAAAGCCTCTTAAACGCCACCATTGTATCTATCGCCTCCACCACCCCTGGCAATGTGATCCAGGCCCCCACCACTCTCTGTAAAAAAAGCTTGTCCCACACATCTCCATTAAACTGTCTCCCTCTCACCTAAATAGCTAAGCCCTTTATAGTTGGACATTTCCACCCTAGGGAAAAGGCTGTGGCTGCCTATCATATCTATGCCCCTCTTAATTTTAGCCCACTTCAGATATAGTTACTATTGCCTTTGCACAGTCACTATCCTGTTATCATAACTACCATGAAACCTACTGCTGTTTTAAATTGGACAACATGCAGTCAATGGCTTTTATTGCACCTGTACAAATTATTCACCCTAGTCTTATCTACTTTCTGGTTCTGCTTATAGCTTTAATCCATTTCCCTGGGTAGCACTGACTAAAGAATAGCAGAGCAAACCTCTTAATCAGGACTTGGTCCGCATCCTTCTTTGCCTTTGGTGATTCAAATACTCATCAAAATATTTCTTCAAAGATAGACACAAAAAGCTGGCGTGGCTCAGCATCTGTGGAGAGAAGGAATGAGGGAGACCCATCTTCAGACTGAGAGTCAGGGGAGAGGGAGACATAGAGATTATGGAAGGGTAAGGCATGAAAACCCAGATCAAGGAATGTGTGGAATGGTACATTGTTAGCTGAGGGGAAGCTGACAACGAGGCATACAATCAGTAATATTTAGTCAGGAGGACCGTGGAGCTAGGAGGACTAGGATGGGGGAGGGACGGAGAGAGAGGGAAAGCAAGGGTTACTTGAAGTTCAAGAAATCAACATTCATGCTGCTGGGTTGTAAGCTGTGCATGCAAAATATGAGTTGCTTTTCCTCCATTTTGTGCTGGGCCTCACTCACTCTGATACTGGAGGAGGCCCAGGAAAGGCGTGGTGTGGAGGCAGACATGATAGTGGTATTTAAGACTCTTCCAGATAGGTGCAAATATATGTAAGGAATTGCAAAATAGGTTGAATAAGTTAGGTCTTTATTCTCTGGAGCGCAGAAGGTTAAGGGGGGACCTGATAGAGGTCTTTAAAATGATGAGAGGGATAGACAGAGTTGATGTGGACAAGCTTTTCCCTTTGAGAATAGGGAAGATTCAAACAAGAGGACATGACTTCAGAATTAAGGGACAGAAGTTTAGGGGTAATATGAGGGAGAACTTCTTTACTCAGAGAGTGGTAGCGGTGTGGAATGAGCTTCCAGTGGAAGTGGTGGAGGCAGGTTCATTGGTATCATTTAAAAATAAATTGGATAGGCATATGGATGAGAAGGGAATGGAGGGTTATGGTATGAGTGCAGGCAGGTGGGACTAAGGGGAAAAAAAAAAAATTGTTCGGCACGGACTTGTAGGGCCGAGATGGCCTGTTTCCGTGCTGTAATTGTTATATGTTATATGGTTATATGGTTATATGAATGGAGGGATATGGATTATACGGAGAATAGTTCTTGATTAGCGTGGGTGTCAGGGGTTATAGGGAGAAGGCAGGAGAATGGAGTTGAGAGGGAAAGATGGATCAGCCATGATTGAAAGACGGAATTAACTTCATTAGTTCATAAGTGGTGGGAACAGAATTAGGCCATTAGGCCCATCAAGTCTACTATTTATTCAATCATGGCTGATCTATCTCTCCCTCCTAACCCCATTCTCCTGCCTTTTCCCCATAACCACCTGACACCCGTACTAATCAAGAATCTATCTACCTCTGCCTTAAAAATATCCATTGACCTGGCCTGGTCTCTGCAGTCTTCTGTCTTATAACCATATAACCATATAACCATTACAGCCACGGAAACAGGCCATCTCGGCCCTTCTAGTCCGTGCCGAACACTTATTCTCCCCTAGTCCCTGCACTCAGTCAGACCATAACCCTCCATTCCTTTCCCGTCCATTTACCTATCACTATTGATATTCCTATTGATGGGCCGAATGGCCTAATTCCGCTCCTAGAACTTATGAACTCATGATTACTTTAACTTGGATTTGTGTGTCGGAAGCAACTGCAGATGCTGGTTTGAATCGAATATTTTGGAAAGGTCCTATAACCCCCACAATTAAAATGTGGATTATGGAAATGGCGGAGACCTTACACTTGGAAAGAATCAGACTTGGCTTAATGGACAAACAAGAACTTTTTATTAGAATATGGTCTCCATTCATTGACTATTTGAAGGGGCAGACTGGCTCGGCACGGGAACCTGACTGAGACTCGAATTAAGGATTAGATGAAAAGTTATACTTTATAATTTACGAACTTTTCTCCAATGTTGTATTTTTAGTCAATTATTCCGCTCTTCTTTATCATGCTTTTTTCTCTTATTTTTTATTTCTTTTTCTTATTTTCTATCTATGTAAAAAAAATAATACTAGAAGCAGAGTTAATATCAATCGATAATTTTAGTAATGTAGGAATGATATACATGAAATGTTTTTAATATGATATGTACCTGCCTCTAATAAAAAGATTATTATTAAAAAAAAAGTTTAAAAAATCGAAGATAGACGCAAAATGCTGGAGTAACTCAGCGGGACAGGCAGCATCTCTGTCCGTAACTTGGATGAATCTTCAGTTTGGATTTGTGTTCAGCACGGACATTGTGGGCTGAAGGGCCTGTTCCTGAGCTCCAGCGCTGCACTGTGTTTTCTTTGCTCTTGCTCTGTGACTGGGAAATCCACCTCCTCAGCATCTGTTGATGACATTCCCATGGACGGCAATTTAACACACAAGATCAAATGAGAGATTTTGTGGAATTAGCAATTTAACTGATTTCACCCATCAGTGAAACTACAAAGAAACGTGTCAGACAGTACATTGCCCACAGAAGTAGCGATCTTGTCATTTGAAGCTGTACAAGATGTTGCTGAGACCACATTTGGAGTATGTCCTTTTCTGACTGGTTGCAATCTTTTTCCAGAACAAAGGAGCATCGGATTAAGCTGGGAGGGGAAAGATGTAAGGGCTCTGAGCTGCTATTTCTTCAAGCAGAAAGGGTGGTGCATATCTCAATTGATTTTTTTTAGATTAGTTTAGTTTTGAGACACAGCGCAGATTCAGGCCCTTCGGCCCACCCAGTCCGTGCCGAACAGCGATCCCCGCACATAAACACTATCCTAAACACACTAGGGACAATTTACAATTCTACCAAGCCAATGAATCTGCAAACCTGTACATCTTTGGAGTGTGGGGAGAACATACAAACTCCGTACTGACAGAGCCCATGGTCAGGATCGAACCCGGGACTCTGGCGCTGTAAGGCAGCAACTCTACCGCTACGCCCACTGGCATGATTTATGAAGTACTATTTGCCAGAGGAAAGTGTAAAGCATGTGCAATCTAAAATCACCAGACTGATTCCTGGAATGGCAGGACTTTCACATGAAGAAAGAATGGATAGACTCGGCTTGTACTCACTAGATTTTAGAAGGTTGAGGGGGGATCTTATAGAAACTTACAAAATTCTTAAGGGATTGGACAGGCTAGATGCAGGAAGATTGTTCCCGAAGTTGGGGAAGTCCAGAACAAGGGGTCACAGTTTAAGGATAAGGGGGAAATCTTTTAGGACCGAGATGAGAAAAACATTTTTCACACAGAGAGTGGTGAATCTCTGGAACTCTCTGCCACAGAAGGTAGTTGAGGCCAGTTCATTGGCTATATTTAAGAGGGAGTTAGATGTAGCCCTTGTGGCTAAAGGGATCAGGGGGTATGGAGAGAAGACAGGTACAGGATACTGAGTTGGATGATCAGCCATGATCATATTGAATGGCGGCGCAGGCTGGAAGGGCCGAATGGCCTACTCCTGCACCTATTTTCTATGTTTCTATGTTTCTATGTTTCTATTTAAAATACATTTAGACAGTTGCATGGATTGGAAAAGATTTGAGGGAAAAAAAGACACAAAGTGCTGGAATAACTCAGTTGTTCTGGCAGCATCTGTGGAGAACATAGATGGGTGACGTTTTGGGTCGCGACCTTTCTTGTGACTGAGTGTTTTGGGTGGAGGGGAGAAAGATGGAAGTGTGGAGGGGCAGAACAAAGCCTGGTAAGTGATATGTGGACACATGTGAGGGGGAGGGGGTTGACAGACAGATGGTTGGCCAAATGCCGGAGATGAAAAGACAAAGAGTGTGAGACAAACCCCGCAGTTGTACAGGGCCCTGGTGAGACCACATCTGGAGTATTGTGTGCAGTTTTGATCTCCTAATTTGAGGAAGGACATCCTTGTGATTGAGGCAGTGCAGCGTAGGTTCACAAGGTTAATCCCTGGGATGGCGGGACTGTCATATGAGGAAAGATTGGAAAGACTGGGCTAGTATTCACTGGAGTTTAGAAGGATGAGGGGAGAACTAATATAAATGTATTAAATTATAAAAGGACTGGACAAGCTGGATGCAGGAAAAATGTTCCCAATGATGGGGAGTCCAGAACGAGGGGCCACAGTCTAAGACTAAAGGGGAGGCCATTTAAAACTGAGATGAGAAAAAACGTTTTCACCCAGACAGTAGTGAATTTGTGGAATTCTCTGCCACAGAGGGCAGTGGAGGCCAATTGACTGGATTAATTTAAAATAGTTAGATAGAGCTCTAGGGGCTAGCAGAATCAGAGGATATGGGGAGAAGGCAGGCACGGGTTATTGATTGGGGATGATCAGCCATGATCACAATGAATGGCGGTGCTGGCTCGAAGGGCTGAATGGCCTCCTCCTGCACCTGTTTTCTATGTTTCCATGTTTCTATAAGGACAGAAATATTGTGAAGCCTGAGGGAGGAATATAGATGGAAGGGGAAAGGGAGAGGAAGTTTATTTGTAGGTTAGTTACCTAAAATTGGAGAATTCGATGTTCATACTGTTACGTTATAGTTATATGGATCGGAAGGGAATGGAGGGTTATGGTCTGAGCGCAGGTATATGGAACTAGGGGAGATTATGTGTTCGGCACGGACTAGAAGGGTCGAGATGGCCTGTTTCCGTGCTGTAATTGTTATATGGTTATATGGTTATATAGGTTGTAAGTTAGCCAAATGGAATATGTGCTGTTCCATAAATTCATACGTTCACGTTATAGGAGCAAAATTAGGCCATTCGGCCCATCAAGTTTACTCCGCCATTCAATCATGGCTGATCTATCTTTACCACTCAACCCCATTGTCCTGCCTTCTCCCCATAACCCCTTGCACCCTTACTGACCTAGAATCTATAAATCCATCCAGTTTTGATGTGGCCTCACTCTGGCTATGGAGGAGGCCCAGGACAGAAAGGTCAGTGTGGGAATGGGAAGGAAAGTTAAAATAGTTGGCAACTAAGAGATCCAGCAGGTTTGGACGGAGCGCAATATTTTGGCGAAACAGTCGGCGAGTCTCGCCAATGCAAAGAAGGCCACATCAGATATGGGCCAAACACTTGCAAATGGGTCTAACTCAGTTATAAAACCTGGTTGGTGTAGATGAGTTGGGTTGAGGCATCAGCTTCCATGTTGTATGTCTCAATGAAGCTAAGATTACTACTTGACCTACCAAGGTCAACTTGTCAGTCGGCGGTGCCGGTAACCTGCCAGAAGGCTCGTCGGTCGGTGTAATCGGAAGGGAGATGGCGAAGGGTCTCGACCCAAAACATCACCCATTCCTTCTCTTCAGAGATTCAAGATTCAAGATTCAATTTAATTGGCATTTGGACCCCTTGAGGTCCAAACGAAATGATGTTTTTGCAGCCATACATTACAAACAAATAGACCCAAGACACAACATAATTTACATAAACATCCATCACATCGCTGTGATGGAAGGCCAAAAAAACTTATCTCTCCACTGCACTCTCCACCCCCCCCCCCCCCCCCCCCGATGTCAGAGTCAAAGTCAAAGCCCCCCGGCTGGCGATGGCGATTGTCCCGCGGCCATTAAAGCCACGCCAGGTGATGCAAGGTCGCACACCGGGTCTTGATGTTAGAGCACCCCAGCGTGCGCTCGCAGAGTCCCGCGGCCATTCCAAGCCGCGCGGGGCGGTGCTGTGAGGCCCCGCTCCAGGAGCTCTTCGACCCCGCAACTTGGGCGGGAGAAGTCGCCGTTGCGGGATCCCTGAAAAGCGGTCTCCCTCCAGGGACCCACGGGCTCCCGGTGCCGCCGTCCGCCAGACCCGCAGTTGCAGCCTCCAAATCTCCGGAGGTCGGGCCGCAGCAGCGCTCCACCACCGCTCCACCCACTCTGAACTCGGCCAGCTCCGCGACGGTGAGGTGAGTCGTCGGCACCAGAGCCCCCGGTCTTCCTGTTGGAGGCCGCTCCTCGTTGCAGCCCCAACGACAACGGAGACCCGACAAAGAAAAGGTCGGGCCTCTCTAAAAAAAGAGATGCTGCCTGTCCTGCTGAGTTACTCCAGCACTTTGTGTCTATCTTCAGCAGATGTGTCTACTGCAAGTTTAATAATCCATGGATATGTTACTAGTAAAATAATTCAGAATTTATATTCTTGGTAATAAGGGATCTGGTAAAAAAGATTGAACAATTGAGGTGTATTTTAATACACACTACAATAGAACATCAAACATAGAACAGTAGAGCATAAGAACAGGCCCTTCGGCCCACATTTTCTGTGCCGAACTTGATGCCAAGACCAACTCCTATCTGCCTACACGCGACGATATTCCTTGCATATCCATGAGCCTATCCAAAAGTTTCTTAAGTGCTACTATTTTAGCTTAGTTTAGTTTGTTGCCACATGTACCTAGGTACAGTGAAAAGCTTTTGTGGCATGCTAACCAGTCAGCGGAAAGACAATACAAGATTACTACCATGGAGTCATAGTCTTACGGCATGGAAATAGGCACTTCAGTCCCATTTGCCCACACCGGCCAACATGTCCCATCCACACTAGTCCCACCTGCCTGCATTTGGCCCATATCCCTCTAAACCTGTCCTATCCACAACAGAGCAATCCACTGAGTACAGGTGCATGATAAAGGGAATAACATTTAGTGCAAGATAAAATCCAGTAAAATCCGATTAAAGATAGTCCAATGAGGTTAATGATAGGACAGGACTGCTCTCTAGTTGTTGACAGGATGGATCAGTTGCCTGATAACAGCTGGGAAGAAACTGTCCCTGAGTCTGTGGAATCCTCTGCCTCAGAGGGCGGTGGAGGCAGGTTCTCTGTATGCTTTCAAGAGAGATCTAGATAGGGCTCTTAAAATTAGCGGAGTCAGGGGATATGGGGAGAAGGCAGGAACGGGGTACTGATTGGGGATGATCAGCCTTGACCACATTGAATGGCGGTGCTGGCTCGAAGGGCCGAATGGCCTACTCCTGCAGCTATTATCTATTGTCTATTGTCCATTGTCTAATCTGGAGGTGTGCGTTTTCACATTTTTATTCCTCTTGACTGATAGGAGAGGGGAGAAGAGGGAGTGGCCAGGGTGCGACTCGTCCTTGATTATGCTGCTGGCTTTGCCGAGCCAGCGTGAGGTGTAAATGGAGTCAATAGAAGGGAGGTTGGTTTGTGTGATGGTCTGGGCTGCGTCCACAATACAGTGCAATTTCTTGCAGCCTTGGATGGAACTGTTCCCAAATTAAGCTGTGATGCGTCCTGATAAAACATTTCGACAAGGTCCCACATAGGCTTTCGACAAGATCCCACATAAGAAATTAGTATACAAACTTAAAGCACAAGGCATTGGGGGTTCAGTATTGATGTGGATAGAGAACTGGCTGGCAAACAGGAAGCAAAGAGTAGGAGTAAACGGGTCCTTTTCACAATGGCAGGCAGTGACTAGTGGGGTACCCAAGGCTCAGTACTGGGACCCCAGCTATTTACAATATATATTAATGATCTGGATGAGGGAATTGAAGGCAATATCTCCAAGTTTGCGGATGACACTAAGCTGGGGGGCAGTGTTAGCTGTGAGGAGGATGCTAGGAGACTGCAGGGTGACTTAGATAGGCTGGGTGAGTGGGCAAATGTTTGGCAGATGCAGTATAATGTGGATAAATGTGAGGTTATCCATTTTGGTGGCAAAAACAGGAAAGCAGACTATTATCTAAATGGTGGCCGATTGGGAAAGGGGGAGATGCAGCGAGACCTGGGTGTCATGGTACACGAGTCATTGAAGGTAGGCATGCAGGTGCAGCAGGCAGTAAAGAAAGCGAATGGTATGTTAGCTTTCATTGCAAAAGGATTTGAGTATAGGAGCAGAGAGGTTCTACTGCAGTTGTACAGGGTCCTGGTGAGACCACACCTGGAGTATTGCGTACAGTTTTGGTCTCCAAATCTGAGGAAGGACATTATTGCCATAGAGGGAGTGCAGAGACGGTTCACCAGACTGATTCCTGGGATGTCAGAACTGTCTTATGAAGAAAGACTGGATAGACTTGGTTTATACTCTCTAGAATTTAGAAGATTGAGAGGGGATCTTATAGAAACTTACAAAATTCTTAAGGGGTTGGACAGGCTAGATGCAGGAAGATTGTTCCCGATGTTGGGGAAGTCCAGGACAAGGGGTCACAGCTTAAGGATAAAGGGGAAATCCTTTAAAACCGAGATGAGAAGAACTTTTTTCACGCAGAGAGTGGTGAATCTCTGGAACTCTCTGCCACAGAGGGTAGTTGAGGCCAGTTCATTGGCTATATTTAAGAGGGAGTTAGATGTGGCCCTTGTGGCTAAGGGGATCAGGGGGTATGGAGAGAAGGCAGGTACGGGATACTGAGTTGGATGATCAGCCATGATCATATTGAATGGCGGTGCAGGCTCGAAGGGCCGAATGGCCTACTCCTGCACCTAATTTCTATGTTTCTATGTTTCTATTATTTTATATGGCGCATCTGTAGAAGTTGGTGAGAGGTGTTGCGGACATGCCGAACCTCCTAAACTTTCTAAGGAAGGAGAGGCCTTGGTGTGCTTTCTTAGCCATTGCTTTAATATGAGTGGAGCAGGACAAGTTGATGGTGATATTCACTCCTAGAAACCTGAAGCTCTCAACCATCTCTACTTCTATATATACCAATCTCCTTTGGAAGATAAATATATCTGCCTCCACTACCACCCAGGGAAATGGTGGATTTAAATTTAAATAAATCTGGAATAAAATGAGCAATCAATGTGACTTTTCAATCACTTTCTGTGAATTAATAAAAAATAAAAACCTTCAGTTAAATCAGTTTTCTCTTACTTGGTGCAGTGTCAATTTTACTCAGATTTCAGATCAACAGAGCATTGGTATTATGTTCCTAACCACCACTTCTTCCCATGCTCTGATTGTGTCCCAGGTTTAACTCACTCATTATAATAACACAGTTCAACACTTTCTGCAGACATTCCTGATTTCAGCTTCCTAAGGCATTAATCATTTTCGTTTTGAGATTATCTTAGAGTTGTGTCCTGTTATGCATAGTGCATGCGCCAATTAAGGGCATTGAACTGTTTGCACTGCATACTTTATCTTGCACCACCATGGTCTGATTTAGTTCAGTTTAGTTTAGTTTAGAGATACAACATGGAAACAGACATTTCGGCCCAATGAGTCCACTCTGACTAGCGATCACCCCGTACACTAACATTATCACTTTCACACAGAGAGTGGTGAATTTCTGGAATTCTCTGCCACAGAAGGTAGTTGAGGCCAGTTCATTGGCTATATTGAAGAGGGAGTTAGATGTGCAAACAGTGCAATGCCCTTAAAGGGATCAGGGGGTATGGAGAGAAGGCAGGTATGGGATACTGAGTTGGATGATCAGCCATGATCATATTGAATGGCGGTGCAGGCTCGAAGGGCCGAATGGCCTCTACTCCTGCACCTATTTTCTAAGCTATCCTACACACACTAGGGATAATTTACAATCTTTACCAAACCCAATTAACCTGCAAACCTGTATATCTTTGGCGTGTGGGAGGAAAACGGAGCACCCGAGGAAATCCCACGCAGGTCACGGGGAGAAGGTACAAACTCCGTACAGACAGCACCCGTAGTCAAGATCTAACCCGGGTCTCTGGCGCTGTAAGGCAGCAACTCTACCGCTGCACCACTGTGCCGCCCTAGAAGAACTGATAATTTATTGTTGTACTTAACTTGGATTGTGTTCTCTGGAACGCCAAAGGTTGCTGGGGGACCTGATTGAAGTATCACGAAAGGCATGCATAGGGTAGATAGTCAGAACCGTTTTCACAGGGTGGAAATATCAAATACTGGATGGCATGGCATTGAGGTTCAGAAGGGCAACGTTTAAAGGAGATGCATGGGGCAAGTTGTTTATAGAGAGGGTAAGGTGGGCCTGGAACACGCTGTCGGGGGTGATGGTGGAGGCAGATATGATAGTGGCATTTAAGACATGTTTGATTGAGCATATGGATATGCAGAGAATATGGGATGTGGGGGGGGGGGGGGGGGGGACAGGAGTACCCGGAGAAAAACCACGTGGTCACGGGGAAAACGTGCAACCTCCACATTGACAGCAGCCGTGGTCAAAATCTAAGCTGAGTCTCTGGAGCTGTGAGGCAGCAGCTTTACCAGCTGCAGCACTACGCTGCACACTTGTGCCTATCTATACTCGCAGGACATTAAAATGTAAAAACAGATTGAATTTTGGACCTGCAATACAAAGGTGTCTGTGGAAATCAGCAGCATTTTACACGCTTTGTCCAAACAAAATAAAAACATCTGCGATAAAACTCAGCATTCAACCATGACCGATTGTAGATAAGATGCTTTATTCCCTGAACATCTCGCTGGTGAAACAAAGTGGGATTAGATGGTGAAATCTACACACAGGACAAACTGCAAGAGATTGCTAGGTTGAAAAAATGTTTCTGATGCCAGACCCCGTGGTATTATGTTCCTGTTGTTTAGTTACGCTTATTCCTTTAACGTCAGACAGCATGTTTACAGTATATAATATATACAAACATACATTACATAAGTGTGAGAGATTCAAAGTGCTGGAGTAACTCTGCGGGTCAGGCAGCATCTCTGGAAACAATGGATAGGTGACGTTTCGGTTCAGGATCCTTCTTCATAAGCTCATGTTCACAAGTGATAGGAGCAGAATTAGGCCATTCAGCCCATCAAGTCTTGTGTCAGATGTTATGGGGAGAAGGCAGGAGAATGGGGTTAGGAGGGAGGGATCGGTCAGCCATGATTGAATGGCGGAGTAGACTTGATGGGCCGAATGGCCTAATTCTGCTCCTGTTCACTTATGATCTTATGAAGTCTACTCTGCCATTTCACACAGAGAGTGGTGAATCTGTGGAATTCTCTGCCACAGAAGGTAGTTGAGGCCAGTTCATTGGGTATATTTAAGAGGGAGTTAGATGTGGCCCTTGTGGCAAAAGGGATCAGGGGGTATGGAGAGAAGGCAGGTACAGGATACTGAGTTGGATGATCAGCCATGATCATATTGAATGGCGGTGCAGGCGTACTCCTGCACCTATTTTCTATGTTTCTATGTTTCTATTCAATCATGACTGACCTATCTCTCCCTCTCAACCCCATTCTCCTGCCTTCTCCCTATAAACCCTGGCACCTGTACTAATCACGAATCCATCTATCTCTGCCGTTAAAAAAAAATCCATTGTTTTGGCCTCCACAGCCATTTGTGGCAATGAATTCCACAGATTCACTACCCTCAGACTAAAGGCATTCCCCTTTTGTTGCGTGCTAACCAGTCAGCGGAAAGACATTAAATGATTACAATTGAGCCAATCGCAGTGTACGTGTACATGATAAAGGAATAATTTTCAGTGCAAGGTAAAGCCAGGAAGGCATCTGCACTTCCTTCCCACACAGAGTCTGATCAAAGAAAGTCCGAGGCTCTCAAAAAAGGTAGATAGTAGCTCAGAGCGGCTCTCTAGTTGTTGGTAGGATGATTCAGTTACCTGATAACAGCTGGGAAGAAACTGCCCCTGAATTTGGAGGTGTGCGTTTTCACACTTCTGTGCCTCTTGCTTGATGGGAGAGGGGAGAAGAGGGTGTGACTCATCCTTGATTATGCTGCTGACCTTGCCGAGGCAGCGTGAGGTGTAAATGGAGTCAATGGAAGGGAGGTTACACAAAAAAGCTGGAGAAACTCAGCGGGTGCAGCAGCATCTATGGAGCGAAGGAAATAGGCAACGTTTCGGGCCGAAACCCTTCTTCAGACTGATCGGGGGGGGGGGTGGGTGGGGACAAGAAAGGGAAAAGGAGGAGTAGCCAGAAGGCTGGGGGATGGGAGGAGACAGCAGGGGGGCTGAGGAAGGGGAGGAGACAGCAAGGACTAACAAAATTGGGAGAATTCGATGTTCATGCCCCCGGGGTGCAGACTCCCCAAACGGAATATGAGGTGCTGTTCCTCCAATTTCCGGTGCTGCTCGCTGTGGCCATGGAGGAGACCCAGGACAGAGAGGTCGGAGGCGGAGTGGGAGGGGGAGTTGAAGTGCTGAGCCACCGGGAGGTCAGCTTGGTTATTGCGGACCGAGCGGAGGTGTTCGGCGAAACGATCGCCCAACCTCCGCTTGGTCTCACCGTCAATGGAAGGGAGGTTGGTTTGTATGATGGTCTGGGCTATGTCCACAATTCGCTGCAATTTCTTACTGTCTTGGGTGGAACTGTTCCCAAACCCAGCTGTGATGCATCCCGATAAAATGCTTTCTATGGTGCATCTGTTGAAGCTGGAGAGAGTTGTAGTGGACATGCCGAACTTCCTAAAGGGGCTGTCCCACTTGGACGACCTAATTGGCGAGTTTAGAAGAGTTGGAAAAAATGACATGTTGAAGACCTCCTTCGACTGTGTAGATGACCTCCGACCTCTTTCGACTGTGTTGAAGATCAGCTTCAACTAGCTACGACTAGCTACGACTAACTTCGGGAAAATTGGACACCAAATAGTGGAGAGTGAAGACGACCTCCTTCGAACTCCTTCAACCTCCCTTCGACCTCCCGTCGACTATGATGAAGAATATCTACGACTACCTTTGACTGCCTTCGACAACCCTCGATTATCTACGACTAACATGCTGACATACTGCGACCTACCATGACTAAACCTACGAGTAAAAAAAGTATCGATTTTTTCCATGGCAACCTTTTTTTACTCGCGGGCATTTTTTTTAAAATATTGAAAAAAACGCCGCGCCCTAGCTGAGGCCTCGAGTACGTGGAGACCACTCTCGAGCAGGAAGGAGAGTTACGAAGACATCCTACGACCTTGTGTCGACCATGGTGCGAGTATGAGTCAAGGGCAAACTCGCCAGAACTCGCGGATTAGGTCGCCCAAGTGGGACAGGCCCTTAGGCCTTTCTAAGGAAGTCTGGTGTGCTGAGAAGGTTAATAAAAAAAAACATCCATGTAATGGCCTTAGTTCTTCCTATTCACTGCATAATGATGTAGGCAATAATAAAACGATCCTAGTCTTTGAGTCTATTATGGGAATGAAAATACTCAAGTGCATGACCTTATGAAAAAGCAAAAGATATGATTTCTAAAGCACGGAAAATTGCCACATGACCCTCGTGCTGCAATGTATTGCTTGGCATCCCGTTCAGCAAAACATGAGGGGAAGAATGGGTGGGTGAAAAGAACAAGCCATGACATATAAAAGCAATCATGTTAGGTTTAGTAAATAAAACAAGCTATAAACGTATATCTGTGCGAGATTGGACAAATTCATAACTTCTAGCGCAGCGGCGGGCAATAGGCAAAGAGTTGACCTCAAAAAAAATGTATGTAATGCAAATGAAAAATTCAAAGCAAAAAGCAAAACGTGCCAGGGGACTGCAAATAGCAAATGTAATGTTCATAACTTAGAGAAAAATGGAAATGCAGGTAACCTAGGAAACGAAAGGCCAGTTAGATTAAGATAGGGGAGATAACAGCAGCTTTATTTGGGAGATCTGATACCAAAACATCCAAAAGATGGAGGATGCAATTAATAGAATTTGCAGTGGGGAGTTTGAAGAAAGAAGGCCGTGTTTACAAATTCTTTGTGGAAGTATCAGAAAGTTTATACATGGGCAGTGTACGGGATAGGCAATACATGTACTTTATGTAGTCATTTTAGGAGAGATTTATGACCCACAAGCTTCCAAGATGGTGCGCAACCCAGGCAACTATTTGCGTGCGTGCCAGAGAAGCAGATCTTAAGGGGTTGGACAGGCTAGATGCAGGAAGATTGTTCCTGATGTTGGGGAAGTCCAGAACAAGGGGTCACAGTTTAAGGATAAGGGGGAAATCTTTTAGGACAGAGTTGAGAAAAAAAATTTTCACACAGAGAGTGGTGAATCTGTGGAATTCTCTGCCACAGAAGGTAGTTGAGGCCAGTTCATTGGCTATATTTAAGAGGGAGTTAGATGTGGCCCTTGTGGCTAAAGGGATCAGGGGGTCAGAGGTTATGGGGAGAAGAGAATGGGGTTAGGAAGGAGAGATAGATCAGCCATGATTGAATGGCAAAGTAGACTTGATGGGCCGAATGGACTAATTCTACACCTCTCACATGACCTGATGAGATTTGTGGTGGGCAGGCCATGCCCGATTTTCAGTTATACGGCACTGTTTATAGTTTAGTGTAGTTTAGAGATACAGCATGGAAACAGGCCCTTCGGCCTAACCAGTCTGCATTGACTAGTGATCCCCGTACACTTGTTACAGTGTATACCCTGCACACTTGGGACAATTTACGTAAGCCAATCTGCGCATTGGTGGATTGTGGGAGGAAACCAGAGCACCTGGTGAAAACCCACGCGGTCATAGGGAGAACGTAGGGAGACAGCGCCCGTAGTCAGGATCAAACCCGCGTCTCTGGTGCTGTGAGGCAGCAGCTGTACAGCTGTGGCACTGTGCAGCCCCGAAATGTAGTAACTGCACTGGGTCAACTGGTAGTGGAGGGCATCCGTTCAGTATGACTGCATGTATTTAGCGACCTGTGGCCTTCTCTGTAATAAAGACCCTTCCTCCGGGTTCTTGACATCGCATGGATTAACTGGCGCTTGGTCTCTCTAATGGTGGAGGAGATAAAGATGGATCATTAACTTGGCAATTAGAGCTAAAGATAGTTGCAAAATCTGAACAGGTTGATTCACAGAGACCTGTGCTGTTCATAAAATACAAAAACAAAAGGTCTAGACTACCAAATTGCACATTAGGATGTTGAGCTAAAAAGACTATCGATGAGCGGTTTATTAAATGAGAAACAAAAAAAGATACGTGAACAAAGCAGTGTGAAGCTTCGGAAATAATGAGAGAAATTGTTAAGGTCATAAAGAATGCCAACAAGCACTGGGGTTTATTCCGAGAGAAACAGATGAACAAACAAGGTGAATTGTATCACAATTATGCAGAACCTTTCGATATCTTACTTTGGTACAGTTCTGATTTCTTTATTTCAAGAGAGACACTGACTTATGTTCAGAGGTTCTTGTAGCAGAATTCAGCCCATCAAGTTCACTCCGCCATTCAATCATGGCTGATCTGTCTTTCCCTCCTAACCCCATTCTCCTGCCTGCTCCCCATAACCCCTGACACCCGTACTAACGAAGAATCTGTCAATGGTACACAAAAATGCTGGAGAAACTCAGCGGGTGCAGCAGCATCTATGGAGCGAAGGAAATAGGCAACGTTTCGGGCCAAAACCCTTCTGCAGACTGATGGGGGGGGGGGGGGTTTGCAGGGAGAAGAAAGGAAAAAGGAGGAGGAGGAGCCCGAGGGCTGAGGGATGGGAGGGGACAACCCAAGAGCTGAGGAAGGGGAGGAGACAGCAAGGGCTAACAAAATTGGGAGAATTCAATGTTCATGCCCGCAGGATGTAGGCTCCCCAAGCTGTTCCTCCAATTTCCGGTGTTGCTTGCTCTGGCCATGGAGGAGACCCAGGACAGAGAGTTCGGATGGGGAATGGGAGGGGGAGTTGAAGTGCTGAGCCACCGGGGGTGTCAATCTCTGCCTTAAATATATAAAAATGACTTGTCCTCCACAGCCGTCTGTGGCAATGAATTCCACAAATTTCAAATCCTCTGGCTCAAAAAAAAATTCCTCCTCAACCCCTTCCTAAAGGAATGTCCTTTAATTCTGCTGACACACTAGGGACAAGTTCAGTTTAGTTTATTGTCACGTGTATTGAGGTACAGTGAAAAGCTTTTTGTTGTGTGCTTACTAGTCAGTGGAAAGACAACACATGATTATAATTGAGCCATTTACAGTGTCGAGATGGAGGAGTGTGGAGCGATTGCAACATATGATTGCAGATCTGCTTCTGTGGCTAGCACGCAAATAGTCATCTGGGTTGGACACCATGTTTTTATCTTTTTTATTTTTAGTTTGTTTAAAGTATGTTTTTGGAGGATTTGTAAAATTATTCTATGTGGGGGAGGGGGTAGGGTAAGGGGGAAACCTTTTCCCACTCACTTCCTGGCGAGGATGCGACTATTATCCGAGTCGTGCCCTCGCCTCCCTCCTCGCGGCCTACCAACTGGATTGGCATGGCCTTTACTGCCGGGACCGGACCAGAGCTTCGGCAGCAGCGGCGCAGCGCTGGATATATTGCAGAGCGGGCGATACCACACCTGGGATCGCCGTTTGAGGCTCTGGAGTGTTGGACCTGCTGCATCGACATTGCGGAGTCCTGGGGCCCTTTGCCGAGGGCCGCCAGCGTGAATTTCCACCCAGCTCGGCCTGTGGACTTCGAGAGCTGCAAATTCCGGTGGGAAGTGGCCGATTCGGATGTCCAAGCCACTGAGAATGTTCTTCCGTTCGAGGTCGGGGTTCCATCATTCCCGGCGAGTGGGCCTGAACATCGGGCCGCCCGTAGCGGCGACTGCGGGTGTCTCATGAGGCTGAACATTAGGGAACATCAGCGAGGAGGTTGACTGGACTTCGGTTCCTTCCCTCACAGTGGGGAACTTTGGTGCCGCTGTGTGTCACTCCCTCCTAACCCCATCTCCTGCCTACTCCCCATAACCCCTGACAGCATGTGGAGAATTTTAACTGCCTTGATCAATAAATCTGGCTGACCGTAATGCTAATTCTACATGAGGATGCCATACAGATGCAGGAAAAGGAACATGGTGTACCTTCATTTTGTGTCCAAAATGTCCTATGGCTCTATAATTGTGGATCTTTTCCAAGATATTCTTAATTGGAACATACGGTGACAGATTGTACGTTCCAATCTGCAGTTTTGGTCTCCAAATCTGCGGAAGGACATTCTTGCTATTGAGAGAGTGCAGCGTACGTTCACCAGGTTAATTCCCGGGATGGCGGGACTGTCATATGTTGATAGAATGGAGTGGCTGGACTTGTATACTCTGGAGTTTAGAAGGATGAGAGGATATCTTATTGTAACATATTAGATTATTAAGGGATTGGACACACTAGAGGCAGGAAACATGTACCCGATATTGGGTGAGTCCAGAACCAGGGGTCACAGTTTAAGAATAAGAGGTGGGCCATTTAGAACAAAGATGAGGAAATACTTTTTGTTGTAAATCTGTGAAATTCTCTGGATGTTTTCAAGAGTGAGTTACATAGGGCTCTTAAAGATAGAGGATTCAATGAGGAGAAGGCAGGAACGGTGTACTGATTGTGGATGATCAGCCATGATCACATTGAATGGCGGTGCTGACTCAAAGCACCGAATGGCCTACTGCTGCACCTATTGCCTATTGTCAATGATCTATTGTCTATTGTCTATTGTCTATTGAGGTGGCATTAGGCTGGAGATAAACACAAAATGCTGGAGTAACTCATCGAGACAGCAGCATCTGTAGAGAGAAGGAATGGACGACGATTGGGGTCAAGACCCTTCTTCAGGCTTTAGGCCTAGAGCACTACTGATATCAGTTGACTGAATGAGAATGTAAAAAGTACAATTCACTTTAGTTGATTGTCATGTGTACTGAGGTACAGTGAAAAGCTTTTTGCTAACCAGTCAGCGGACATGATTACAATCGAGCCCTTCGCGGTGTACAGACACATGATAAAAGAGCATGGGACAGTATGAATGGCTATGGGAATATAAGCAAGCATGGCATGGTGGTGAAGTGGTAGAGTTGCTGCCTTACGGTGCCAGAAATCCGGGTTCGATCCTGACTACAGGTGGTGTCAGTACAGAGCTTGTGCGTTCTCCCCCACTCTTCCCCAGGCGCTCGGGTTCCCTCCCACACTCCAAAGACCTACAGGCTAATTGGCTTTGGTAAATTGTAAATTGTCCGTAGTGTGTGTAGAATAGTGTAAATGTGCAGGGATTGCTGGTCGGTGTGGACCTGGTGGGCCGAAGGGCCTGTTTCCGCACTGTATCTCCAAACTAAACTAAACACAAGGAGGACTTATTCACCTCCAAGGCACCGCAGACATTTAAACATTGTTAAATTGTAACCTTTCAACGTGTAATTTGATTTAGTAACCGGCACTGGTGGAAAATACATCACAGAGCTGAAAAATGTAATGGGTTACAGAATGAATATGGTTAAATATGACAGTACCCTCTCTGTAATGCTGTCCTTAATGGGAACTGTCCATGGTGCTGAATCAGTAATGCATGTTAACTCTAATAACCAAGCATAATAAATATAGGGACTCATTTAGTATAGCGGCATTAGAAGATTTTGGCATGTATAGTTGAATCACAGTCCTGCTGAACCAGACCCCAAGCAAGTTTATAATTTGCACTTTGTTAAAGCATTTAATGTTACATTTATTTCAAATACTTAACTCTGTACTTGTTATAGCTCAGCCAAGAAGTATTTTTTTTACAATAAATGGATAGGATAGGTTCGGAGGAATAAGGACCAAGCGCAGGCAGGTATGACTAGTGTAGCTGGGACACGTTGACTGGTGTGGGCAAGTGTGTCTTTCCACACTGTGTCACTCTATGACTATGACTCTATATAGAACATAGAACAGTACATCCCAGAAAAAGTCCTTTCAGCCCACAGTGTCTGTGCTGAATACGATGCCAAGTATAATTAATCATTTCTGCCTGCATATGTTCCAATGTTTTAGAGAGAGGGAGAGAGAAAATGGGGAATTACAGACCAATTAGTCTAACGTCGGTAGTGGGGAAACTGCTAGAGTCAGTTATTAAAGATGGGATAGCAGCACATTTGGAAAGTGGTGAAATCATTGGACAAAGTCAGCATGGATTTATGAAAGGTAAATCATGTCTGACGAATCTTATAGAATTTTTCGAGGATGTAACTAGTAGAGTGGATAAGGGAGAACCAGTGGATGTGTTATATCAGGACTTTCAGAAGGCTTTAAACAAGGTCCCACATAAGAGATTAGTATACAAACTTAAAGCACACGGTATTGGGGGTTCAGTATTGATGTGGATAGAGAACTGGCTGGCAGACAGGAAGCAAAGAGTAGGAGTAAATGGGTCCTTTTCAGAATGGCAGGCAGTGACTAGTGGGGTACCGCAAGCTCAGTGCTGGGACCCCAGCTATTTACAATATATATGAATGATCTGGATGAGGGAATTGAATGCAACATCTCCAGGTTTGCGGATGACACGAAGCTGGGGGGCAGTGTTAGCTGTGAGGAGGATGCTAGGAGGCTGCAAGGTGACTTGGATAGGCTGGGTGAGTGGGCAAATGCATGGCAGATGCAATATAATGTGGATAAATGTGAGGTTATCCACTTTGGTGGCAAAAACAGGAAAGTAGACTATTATCTGAATGGTGGCCTATTAGGAAAAGGGGAGATGCAACGAGACCTGGATTTCATGGTACACCAGTCATTGAAAGTAGGCATGCAGTTGCAGCAGGCAGTGAAGAAAGTGAATGGTATGTTAGCTCCTATACTCAAAAGGATTTGAGTATAGGAGCAGGGAGGTTCTACTGCAGTTGTACAGGGTCTTGGTGAGACCACACCTGGAGTATTGCATACAGTTTTGGCCTCCTAATCTGAGGAAAGACATTCTTGCCATAAAGGGAGTACAGAGAAGGTTCACCAGACTGATTCCTGGGATGGCAGGACTTTCATATGAAGAAAGACTGGATAGACTCGGCTTGTACTCGCTAGAATTTAGAAGATTGAGGGGGGATTTTATAGAAACTTACAACAATTCTTAAGGGGTTGGACAGGCTAGATGCAGGAAGATTATTCCCGATGTTGTGGAAGTCCAGAACAAGGGGTCACAGTTTAAGGATAAAGGGGAAGTCTTTTAGGACCGAGATGAGGAAAACATTTTTCACACAGAGTGGTGAAATCTCTGGAATTCTCTGCCACAGAAGGTAGTTGAGGCCAGTTCATTGGCTATATTTAAGAGGGAGTTAGATGTGGCCCTTGTGGCTAAAGGGATCAGGGGGTATGGGGGAGAAGGCAGGTACAGGATGGATCAGCCATGATCAGAAATGGCGGTGCAGGCTCGAAGGGCCGAACCTACTCCTGCACCTAATTCTATGGATGTTTCTATGTTACTGAGTTGGATGATCAGCCATGATCATATTGAATGGCAGTGCAGGCTCGAAGGGCCGTATGGCCTACTCCTGCACCTATTTTATATGTTTCTGTTTCTAAACCCCAGCCCCCTCCATTCCCTACATATCTATATGCCTATGTAAAAGCCTCTTAGATGCCACAATGGTATCTGCCTCCACCACCAACCCCTGATAGCACGTTGCAGGTACCCATCACTCTCTGTACAAAATCTTATCAGCATCTCTATAACACCCTCATTAGAATTCCCCTGCTCCGCATAATTTAATCCTGTCAATATCTCCCTCTGTCCCTTTCTCCCACATGTATATCAGGTGTATACAATCATGAGAGTAATAGATCGGGTAGATCCTACACACGAGGAACAAATATACAATTTTACCAAAGCCGATTAACCCACAAACCTGTGCATCTTTGGAGTGTGGGAGAAAAGTGGACAGAGACCCTCCCTAATATGTGCAAAGCACCAGATAGACCACTGCAAACGACTGTAAAGGAGGATATGTGAGACATGTGAGAGAGAAAGAATAGGGTGTAGGAAATAAATAGTGAAGGGAAGTGCTGGGAGGGGCATGGACTTTATAGGCTGAAAGGCCTCCCAGTAATCCCAGATGGCACGGGGGCGCAGCGGTAGAGTTGCTGCCTTACAGCGCAAGAGACCTGGGTTTGATCCTGACTATGTGTGCTGTCTGTACGGAGTTTGTACGTTCACCCCATGACTGTGTGGGTTTTCTCCGGGTGCTCTGGCTTCCTCCCACATCCAAAGACGTGCAAGCTTGTAGGTTACTTCTGTAAAATAGACAATAGGTACAGGAGTAGGCCGTTCGGCCCTTCGAGCCAGCAGGAGTACTCAGTGCAGGAGTAGGCCATTCGGCCCTTCGAGCCAGACAAATTGTCCCTAGTGAGTAGGGTACAACTAGTGTATGGGTGATTGTTGGTTGGCGATTGTTGGTCTCGATAGGCTGAAGAGCCTGTTTCCATGCTGTATCTCTAAACTAAACTGAACCACTGCAGAGCCAGTCAAATGCATTTGAAATGTAGCTTTAATCTTCCATGGGGTGAATGGTGCACGGTTGCTGTTGCTATCTATGGAAAGTGATTTGTTAGCCATGGCTTAATAGGCCGATCTCTTGCTCCTGTATCGCAAGTGAGTTCAAATCCCGCTGAGACTCTAGCAGCCAATTTGTGCATAGCACACTGTCACTAGCTTTGTTATGGCAATGACCAGTCATTCTCCTTCAATGATATGGGATGAAAAATAATTACTGGGCCACATCTACTCTATGCCTTGAGAGACGGCAGTAGAATCTTTATCCATTTGAGAAGGCAGATAGGCACTTAATTTAATGCCTTCCTAATAAGACGATACCTCCAACAAGATGCCAATCCCATAGAAGTTCCAAGCTAGATCGTGGCGGTTGGCTTTAGGGTGTGAACCCAAAACTCTGTGTAGGGCTGGGGTGGGCAACCTTGTTCTGCATAGGGGCTGGGACACATGTCTGTGAGCGGATGGTGGGCCACATCCATCACGTGTATGTATGGATCCCGCTCCCATCCCGCCCAGGATGGCAGGCATCAAATCACGTGTTCACAGAAGGTAGACAAAAATGCTGGAGAAACTCAGCGTGTGAGGCAGCCTCATGCAATCCATGCTTGTCTCACCCGCTGAGTTTCTCCAGCATTTTAGTCTACCTTCGATTTTTCAAGCATCTGCAGTTCTTAAACGTGTTCACAGAAGGTGCGCGGCTATGCCAGTGGCTTTGCGCAGGGTGCGGTACGGCCTGAGCCCAGCACTTGGTGCTCGGCCTTGTTCGATGGGCCAGATGATTACGGGAAAGAAAATCCGCCTGCGGGCTGGATAATTTCAGGTTATGAGCCGCATTCGGCCCGGGAGCCATAGGTTGCCGACCCCTAGTGTAGGAGAATGTAAAAGAAAGTTCTTCCTTTGTCTCCGTTACTGCACAGCACTTTGGTCATTCCTTCTTCTCCCAGCTCCCATTGGGCAGAAGATACAACAGCTAGGAAGCACATACCACCATCTCAGGACCACTTCTTCCCTTCCATCAACAGACTTCTGAATGGTCCTTCCATAACCTAGGGTGTAGTCCTGATCTTCCAACCTACCTCATTGCGGACATGGAGAGAGGTTGAGTAGGCTGGGACTCTATTCCTTGGAGCGCAGGAGGATGAGGGGGTGATTTTTTTAAAATCGTGGGAGGAATAGATCGGTTAGATGCACAGAATTGCTTGCCCAAAGTAGGGGAATCGAGGACCAGAGGGCATAGGTTCAAGGTGAAGGGGAAAAGATTTGATAGGAATCTGAGGGGTAACGTTTTTCCACAAAGGGTGGTGGAATGAGCTGCCAGAGGAGTTAGTTGAGGCTGGGACTACCCCAACATTTAAGAAACAATTAGACAGGTACATGGACAGGACAGGTTTGGAGGGATATGGACCAAAGGCAGGCAGGTGGAATTAGTGTAGCTGGGACATGTTGGCTGGTGTGGGCAAGTTGGGCAGAAGGACCTGTTTCCACACTGTATCACTCTCTGATTCTATGACTCTATGATATGGAACCTTTCCTCTGGAATGTGCTACATTACCGCAAAACTGCAATCTCCACTCCGGTATTTTTTTCTCTTTTCTCTATATGTTGTACTTGTGCTTGGCTTGATAGTATTGATCAATAGTATTATCAGATTTAATTAGGCTATTTTTAAAGCGGACATTGGCAGGTTCTTGATTTGTAAGGATGTCAAAGGTTACAGGTAGGCAAGAGAATGGGGTTTAGAGGGGAAAATAGATCAGCCACGATTGAATGGTGTAGCAGACTCAATGGGCTGAATTGTCTAAATCTGCTCCTATGTCTTAAGTGGAGTATTGTGTGCAGTTTTGGGCTCCAAATTTGAGGAAGGACTACAGACAATAGGTGCAGGAATAGGCCATTCGGCCCTTCGAGCCAGCAGCGCCATTCAATGTGATCATGGCTGGTCATCCACAATCAGTAGCCCGTTCCTGCCTTCTCCCCATATCCCCTGACTCCGCTATCTTTAAGACCTCTATCTAATTCATTATAACCATATAACCATATAACAATTACAGCACGGAAACAGGCCATCTCGATCCTTCTAGTCCGTGCCGAACACATATTCTCCCCTAGTCCCATATACCTGCGCTCAGACCATAACCTTCCATTCCCTTCCCGTCCATATAACTATCCAATTTATTTTTAAATGATAAAAACGAACCTGTCTCCACCACCTTCACTGGAAGCTCAGGAATCGGGACTCGGGAATTTAGAAGGATGAGAGGAGATCTTATTGAAACATATAAGATTATTATGGGTTTGGACATGCTAGATGCAGGAAACATGTTTCCGAAGTTGGGGGAGTCCAGAACCAGGGGCCACAGTTTAAGAATAAGTATTAAGCCATTTAGAACGGGGATGAGGAAAAACATTTTCACACAAAAGGTTGCAAATTTGTGGAATATTCGGCCTCAGAAGGCAGTGGAGGCAATTCAAGAGAGAGTTGGATAGAGCTCTTAAAGATAGCGGAGTCAGGGGATATGGGGAGAAAGCAGGAACAGGGTACTGATTGTGGATGATCAGCCATGATCACAGTGGCGGTGCTGGCTCGAAGGGCCGAATGGCCTACTCCTGCACCTATTGTCTATTGTCTATTGTCTGTAGCACACAAAACAAAAGCTTTTCATTTTATCTTGGTACACATGACAATAATAAATAAATACAAATACTGATCACTCTTTCAAAACCATCCAGTCCGTTAGACACAGGAGGTTACCTATGGTCAGGGTGTATGTTGGAATGGGCAAGTTGGGCTGAAGGGTCTGATTTCCATGCTGTATGACTCTATGACTACGACTATGAATCTATCAGTACATGGATAAGTGGGATATGGATCAAACGCAGGAAGGTGGGACCAGCATGGTGGGGTAGCTTAGCTGTCATGGACTAATTGGACCAAAGAGCTGTTACTGTGCTGTAAGTTTCTAGTTTAGTTTATAGATAGTTTTGATTAGAGATACAGTGTGGAAACAGGCACTTCGGCCCACTGATTCCACGCCGACCAGTGATGCCCGCACATTAACACTATCCTACACACACAATGTACACTTATTCCAAGACAATGAACCTACAACCCTGCATATCTGTGGAGTGTGGGAGGAAACCGAAGATCTCGGAGAAAACCCACGCGGTCGGGGGGGGAAACGTACAAACTCCATCCAGACAGCACCCGTAGTCGGGATCGAACCGGGGTCTCCGATGCTGCAAGCGTTGTAAGGCAGCAACTCTACCGCTGCGCCACCGTGGCCGCCCCTAAGCTGGCCCGAAGACACAATGGTCCTGTAACTTTACGACCATCATCCTTGTTGCAATGCAATAACAAGACCGTCAATAAGTACTGTAAGTTTCCACAAACAGCAATGTTTTTAATGACTAGATAATCTCTTTTTGATGATAGAAGGATAAATGCTTTAGGTCCTCAGGGTGAACATGTTGTCAATACAGCACAATGGAACTAGAAGTAGATCAATTTTTAAAGGCTTGAGGACTTAGAGGAATTGGCACAAAGTGATCAGGGCGGATCATATCAAATGAGGGGGGCGGGAGGGATAGCAGGCTGGAGGGACCGAGTGGCCTGCTTCTACTCATGTTTTCTTATGTTCATAGCAAAAGGATTTGAGTATAGGAGCAGGGAGGTTCTACTGCAGTTGTACAGGGTCTTGGTGAGACCACACCTGGAGTATTGCGTACAGTTTTGGTCTCCTAATCTGAGGAAAGACATTATTGCCATAGAGGGAGTACAGAGAAGGTTCACCAGACTGATTCCTGGGATGTCAGGACTTTCATATGAAGAAAGACTGGATAGACTCGGTTTGTACTCGCTAGAATTTAGAAGATTGAGGGGGGATCATATAGAAACTTACAAAATTCTTAAGGGGTTGGACAGGCTAGATGCAGGAAGATTGTTCCCGATGTTGGGGAAGTCCAGAACAAGGGGTCATAGTTTAAGGATAAGGGGGAAATCTTTTAGGACCGAGATGAGGAAAATGTTTTTCGCACAGAGAGTGGTGAATCTGTGGAATTCTCTGCCACAGAAGGTAGTTGAGGCCAGTTCATTGGCTATATTTAAGAGGGAGTTAGATGTGGCCCTTGTGGCTAAAGGGATCAGGGGGTACGGAGAGAAGGCAGGGATGGGATACTGAGTTGGATGATCAGCCATGATCATATTAAATGGCGGTGCAGGCTCGAAGGGCTGAATGGCCTACTACTGCACCTAATTTCTATGTTTCTATGTTTCTATGTCCGGTTTAGTTATAGTTTAGTTTAGGGATACAGCACGGAAACAGGCCCTTCGGCCCAGCGAATCTGCGCCTACCAGCGTTCCCCACACATTAACACTATTCTACACACACTAGGGACAATTTTACACATACACCAAGCCAATTAACCTACATTCCTGTACGCCTTTAGAGTGTGGGAGGAAACCGAAGATCTCAGAGAAAACCCACGCAGGTCACGGGGGAGAACGTACAAACTCGGTACAGACAGCACCCGGCAGGCAGGATCGAACCCGGGTCTCCGGTGCAGCAAGCGCTGTAAGGCAGCAACTCTACTGCTGCGCCACCATGCCCGCCCTTTGTACTTATGCAATACAGAAGCAAGAATCTTGCTATTGACCCATGGCTGCTTTCCCCAGGCAGTAGCACCGACAATGTACTGAAGCTCTGAAGGAGCACGATTGTGAATCCATGGGCATATCCATCCTCTCCGATGGAGGTCTGAAGAAGGATCTCGACCCGAAACATCAACTCATCCTTTTCTCCAGAGACGCTGCCTGTCCCGCTGAGTTACTCCAGCTTTTTGTGTCTATCTTCGGTTTAAACCAGCATCTGGAGTTCCCTCCCACACAGCAGGTCTCCGAGCCTTGGGTCTGACTGGAGCATTGGATTCCCGTGCATGGACAAAGAGACTAATCTTAACCTTGGGTACAAGCTGGAAGCCAGATCCCAAAATTATCTCATTAGAGTCATGGAGTCACAGGATCTTCGGCCCAACACATTTATACCGACCACAATGCCCCATCCAAGCTTGTCCCATTTGTCTGCATTTGGGCCATATTCCCCTAAACTTTTCCTATGCATGTACCTGTCTTTTAAATGTTGTTCATAACTCCAAAAGTCATAGGAGCAGAATTAGGCCATTCGGCCCATCAAGTCAATCGGTTCCCGGAGGTTCCCGGAGGTTTTTGTCAGTCTCCCTACCTGCTTCCACTACCTGCAACCTCCAGCAACCACCTGCAACCTCCGGGAACCGCATGGAAACCTTGGGTGGGGCGCAAAGTCTCCAGAGGTTTCCGTTCAGGTTTCCCAAGTGGGACAGGGGCATTAACTACCTCCTCTGGCAGCTTGTTCGTTATACCGACCACCCACTGTGTGAGAAATTTGCCCCTCAACGTTCCTATTAAATCTTGCCCCTCTCACCTTAATCCCATGTTCTCCGGTTTTTGATTCCCCAACCCTGGGTAAAAGTCTCTATCTGTGCGTTCACTTTACCTATTACATGAACATAGTTCCCCGAAAGTGGCAACACAGATCAACAGGGTGGTAAATAAACCACTTGGTACACCTGCATTCTTTGGTCATTGCGTATAGGAGTAGGGATGTTATGTTGCAAATGTACAAGTGGGTGGTGAGTCCGCTGTATTGTGCGCAGTTCTGGTCACCATGTTATTGGAAAGATGTCATTGAGTTAGAAAGAATGCAGAAATGGGGCACAGGGGGACGAGGAGTGATCTTATAGGGGTGTACAAAACCATGAGGGGAATAGCTTGGGTAGATGCACAGAGTCTCTTGCCCAGAGTGGGGGGAATCAAGAACCAGAGGGCGGCACGATGGTGCAGTAGTAGAGTCGCTGCCTTACAGCGCACGAGACCCGGGTTCAATCCTGACTACTGGTGCTTGTCTGTATGGAGTTTGCACGTTCTCCCCGTGACCAGCGTGGGTTTTCTCCGGGATCTCCGGTTTCCTCCCACACTCCAAACGTACAGGTTTGCAGGTTAATTGGCTTGGTATAATTGTCTCTCTGCTGACTGGTTAGCACACAACAAAAGCTTTTCACTGTACCTCGGTGCACTTGACAATAAACCAAACTGAAACAAAATTGTCCCTAGTGTGTGTAGCTTGGTGTTAGGGTCCGGGGATCACTGGTCAGCGCGGGCTCAGTGGGCCGAAGGGCCAGTTTCCGTGCTGTGTCTCTAAAACTAAAAATTAAAACTGAACTAAATATTTCACAGGGCTGTTACTGGGACTAGATGGTGAAGATTATAGGGGAGAGGCTGCATAGACTTTATTTTCTGAAGCGTAGGAGGTTGAGAGATGACACTATAAAGATATAGAAACATAGAAGCATAGAAAATTGGTGCAGGAGTAGAGGCCATTCAGCCCTTCGAGCTTGCACCGCCATTCAATATGATCATGGCTGATCATCCAACTCAGAATCCCCAACCTGCCTTCTCTCCATACCCCCTGATCCCACAAGGGCCACATCTAACTTCCTCTTAAATCTAGCCAATTAACTGGCCTCGACTACCCTCTGTGGCAGAGAGTTCCACAGATTCACAACATACAACATTTATGGAAGTCTACCATGGGTAGGTTCTACACTGTGAATGGATGGGCTCTAGGGAGATTTTGTGGAGCAGAATGATCTAGGACTGCAGTTACATAGTTCCTTGAAAGTGGCATCACGGATAGATAGGGTGGTCAATCATATGGCACATTGGCCTTCATCAGTCAGTAGAAGTATAAAAGTTGGGAGGTCATGTTACAGTTATGTAGAACGTTGATGAGGCTGTGTGTAGAGTATTGTGTTCAGTTATGGTGAGACCACACCTGGAGCATTGCGTACAGTTTTGGTCTCCAAATCTGAGGAAGGACATTCTTGCCATAGAGGGAGTGCAGAGAAGGTTCGCCAGACTGATTCCTGGGATGTCAGGACTGTCTTATGAAGAAAGACTGGATAGACTTGGTTTAGACTCTCTAGAATTTAGAAGATTGAGAGGGGATCTTATAGAAACTTACAAAATTCTTAAGGGGTTGGACAGGCTAGATGCAGGAAGATTGCTCCCGATGTTGGGGGAAGTCCAGGACAAGGGGTCACAGCTTAAGGATAAGGGGGAAATCCTTTAAAACTGTGATGAGAAGAACTTTTTTCACACAGCGAGTGGTGAATCCCTGGAACTCTCTGCCACAGAGGGTAGTCAAGGCCAGTTTATTGGCTATATTTAAGAGGGAGTTAGATTTGGCCCTTGTGGCTAAGGGGATCAGAGGGTATGGAGAGAAGGCAGGTACGGGATACTGAGTTGGATGATCAGCCATGATCATATTGAATGGCGGTGCAGGCTCGAAGGGCCGAATGGCCTACTCCTGCACCTAATTTCTATGTTTCTATGTTTCTATGTTATGGGCAACATGTTACAGGAAAGATGTTGGCATGCTGGAAAGGGTGCAGAGAAGATTTACAAGGATGTTGCCAGGACTCGAAGGCCTGAGCTATTATAAGGGCCTGTCCCACTCAGGCGATTTTTTGGGCAACTACAGGCGACTGCCACAAGATTTTCAACAAGTTGAACATTTTCGGCGACAGTGGCAACAATTTTTGCTGTCGTAGGTTGTTGTCAGGTGTCCCTGGCAGATGCCTAAAGAGTCGGCTAAGTGGGACAGGCCCTGGGTGAGATTAAGCAGGCTAGGACTCTATTACTTGGAATGTAGGGGGATGAGGGGTAGGCCTTATAGAAATGTACAAAATCTTGCCCAGAATAGGCGAATCAAGAACCAGATGGTGTGGTTTCAGGTGAGGGGAGAAAGACTTAATAGGAACCTGATGGATAATTTTTCCACACATACAGTGGTGGGTGTAAGGAACGAGCTGCTGGAGGAGGTAGTTGAGGCAGGTACTATTGCACCATGGATGAAGCAATTGGACGTGCATGGATAGGATAGGTTTAGATGGATATGGGCCAAACGCAGGGAGGTGGGACTATTGTAGATGGGACATATTGGCCAGTGTGGGCAAGTTGGGCCGAAGGGCCTGTTTCCACACTTTATATGACTATGACTCTAAGAGCAATGTCAAAGAGTAAGGCTACACTTCCACAAGTCACCTTCACTGAGATTTGTGAACTCATAAAGCCGCAAATGCTGCTGCCAGCTCTCTTTCACAGTCAAAGCCAAGATCACTGTTGCTTTCAGCTTCTTAGCCTCAGGACTGTTGCAGGCAGCAGATGCTGATCTCAGCCAGATGTTGCAGCTTCTGCTCATGGCTGCATTTGGAAGATCCCTGCTCCAAAACAGGAGACCTCTGCCTCAGTGTACAGGATATGGGGAGAAGGCAGGCACGGGTTATTGATTGGGGACGATCAGCCATGATCACAATGAATGGCGGTGCTGGCTTGAAAGGCCGAATGGCCTTCTCCTGCACCTATTTTCTATGTTTCTATGCACAGGAACAGATAGATCACACACACATACCCACACACACACGTACACACATGCACACACACGCGCGCACACATCTGAACACACACACATACAGCCCCCATGCGCACGCATGCACACATATGTATGCACACATGTACACATGCACATACACATACATGCATGCATGCACATAAACACATGCATACATACACACATGTACACATGCACGCGTGCATTCTCACATGCGCATGTGCGTACACACACACATACATGCACAAACACAGACAGGCGCACACATAGACAGGAACACACACACATACATGCACACACACACATACATGCACACACACACATGCACACACATGCACACACACATACATGCACACACACACACAAATGTGCACATGTACACA